>NW_027064759.1:0-24603 GCF_032884065.1 Artemia franciscana
ACTAGCTAGAATCAAACTTTCACTGTTCTATCTACTATTGATATCTATTTATTGAATAGTGAAAAAGTCTTTTCTAAAAATGACGTCTTGCAATATGACTCATAGAAATAGTAGATAGACTAGCTAGAATCAAACTTTCACTGTTCTATCTACTATTGATATCTATTTATTGAATAGTGAAAAAGTCTTTTCTAAAATGACGTCTTGCATATGACTCATAGAAATAGTAGATAGACTAGCTAGAATCAAACTTTCACTGTTCTATCTACTATTGATATCTATTTATTGAATAGTGAAAAAGTCTTTTCTAAAATGACGTCTTGCATATGACTCATAGAAATAGTAGATAGACTAGCTAGAATCAAACTTTCACTGTTCTATCTACTATTGATATCTATTTATTGAATAGTGAAAAAGTCTTTTCTAAAATGACGTCTTGCATATGACTCATAGAAATAGTAGATAGACTAGCTAGAATCAAACTTTCACTGTTCTATCTACTATTGATATCTATTTATTGAATAGTGAAAAAGTCTTTTCTAAAATGACGTCTTGCATATGACTCATAGAAATAGTAGATAGACTAGCTAGAATCAAACTTTCACTGTTCTATCTACTATTGATATCTATTTATTGAATAGTGAAAAAGTCTTTTCTAAAATGACGTCTTGCATATGACTCATAGAAATAGTAGATAGACTAGCTAGAATCAAACTTTCACTGTTCTATCTACTATTGATATCTATTTATTGAATAGTGAAAAAGTCTTTTCTAAAATGACGTCTTGCATATGACTCATAGAAATAGTAGATAGACTAGCTAGAATCAAACTTTCACTGTTCTATCTACTATTGATATCTATTTATTGAATAGTGAAAAAGTCTTTTCTAAAATGACGTCTTGCATATGACTCATAGAAATAGTAGATAGACTAGCTAGAATCAAACTTTCACTGTTCTATCTACTATTGATATCTATTTATTGAATAGTGAAAAAGTCTTTTCTAAAATGACGTCTTGCATATGACTCATAGAAATAGTAGATAGACTAGCTAGAATCAAACTTTCACTGTTCTATCTACTATTGATATCTATTTATTGAATAGTGAAAAAGTCTTTTCTAAAATGACGTCTTGCATATGACTCATAGAAATAGTAGATAGACTAGCTAGAATCAAACTTTCACTGTTCTATCTACTATTGATATCTATTTATTGAATAGTGAAAAAGTCTTTTCTAAAATGACGTCTTGCATATGACTCATAGAAATAGTAGATAGACTAGCTAGAATCAAACTTTCACTGTTCTATCTACTATTGATATCTATTTATTGAATAGTGAAAAAGTCTTTTCTAAAATGACGTCTTGCATATGACTCATAGAAATAGTAGATAGACTAGCTAGAATCAAACTTTCACTGTTCTATCTACTATTGATATCTATTTATTGAATAGTGAAAAAGTCTTTTCTAAAATGACGTCTTGCATATGACTCATAGAAATAGTAGATAGACTAGCTAGAATCAAACTTTCACTGTTCTATCTACTATTGATATCTATTTATTGAATAGTGAAAAAGTCTTTTCTAAAATGACGTCTTGCATATGACTCATAGAAATAGTAGATAGACTAGCTAGAATCAAACTTTCACTGTTCTATCTACTATTGATATCTATTTATTGAATAGTGAAAAAAACTTTTCTAAAATGACGTCTTGCATATGACTCATAGAAATAGTAGATAGACTAGCTAGAATCAAACTTTCACTGTTCTATCTACTATTGATATCTATTTATTGAATAGTGAAAAAGTCTTTTCTAAAATGACGTCTTGCATATGACTAATAGAAATAGTAGATAGACTAGCTAGAATCAAACTTTCACTGTTCTATCTACTATTGATATCTATTTATTGAATAGTGAAAAAGTCTTTTCTAAAATGACGTCTTGCATATGACTCATAGAAATAGTAGATAGACTAGCTAGAATCAAACTTTCACTGTTCTATCTACTATTGATATCTATTTATTGAATAGTGAAAAAGTCTTTTCTAAAATGACGTCTTGCATATGACTCATAGAAATAGTAGATAGACTAGCTAGAATCAAACTTTCACTGTTCTATCTACTATTGATATCTATTTATTGAATAGTGAAAAAGTCTTTTCTAAAATGACGTCTTGCACATGACTCATAGAAATAGTAGATAGACTAGCTAGAATCAAACTTTCACTGTTCTATCTACTATTGATATCTATTTATTGAATAGTGAAAAAGTCTTTTCTAAAATGACGTCTTGCATATGACTCATAGAAATAGTAGATAGACTAGCTAGAATCAAACTTTCACTGTTCTATCTACTATTGATATCTATTTATTGAATAGTGAAAAAGTCTTTTCTAAAATGACGTCTTGCATATGACTCATAGAAATAGTAGATAGACTAGCTAGAATCAAACTTTCACTGTTCTATCTACTATTGATATCTATTTATTGAATAGTGAAAAAGTCTTTTCTAAAATGACGTCTTGCATATGACTCATAGAAATAGTAGATAGACTAGCTAGAATCAAACTTTCACTGTTCTATCTACTATTGATATCTATTTATTGAATAGTGAAAAAGTCTTTTCTAAAATGACGTCTTGCATATGACTCATAGAAATAGTAGATAGACTAGCTAGAATCAAACTTTCACTGTTCTATCTACTATTGATATCTATTTATTGAATAGTGAAAAAGTCTTTTCTAAAATGACGTCTTGCATATGACTCATAGAAATAGTAGATAGACTAGCTAGAATCAAACTTTCACTGTTCTATCTACTATTGATATCTATTTATTGAATAGTGAAAAAGTCTTTTCTAAAATGACGTCTTGCATATGACTCATAGAAATAGTAGATAGACTAGCTAGAATCAAACTTTCACTGTTCTATCTACTATTGATATCTATTTATTGAATAGTGAAAAAGTCTTTTCTAAAATGACGTCTTGCATATGACTCATAGAAATAGTAGATAGACTAGCTAGAATCAAACTTTCACTGTTCTATCTACTATTGATATCTATTTATTGAATAGTGAAAAAGTCTTTTCTAAAATGACGTCTTGCATATGACTCATAGAAATAGTAGATAGACTAGCTAGAATCAAACTTTCACTGTTCTATCTACTATTGATATCTATTTATTGAATAGTGAAAAAGTCTTTTCTAAAATGACGTCTTGCATATGACTCATAGAAATAGTAGATAGACTAGCTAGAATCAAACTTTCACTGTTCTATCTACTATTGATATCTATTTATTGAATAGTGAAAAAGTCTTTTCTAAAATGACGTCTTGCATATGACTCATAGAAATAGTAGATAGACTAGCTAGAATCAAACTTTCACTGTTCTATCTACTATTGATATCTATTTATTGAATAGTGAAAAAGTCTTTTCTAAAATGACGTCTTGCATATGACTCATAGAAATAGTAGATAGACTAGCTAGAATCAAACTTTCACTGTTCTATCTACTATTGATATCTATTTATTGAATAGTGAAAAAGTCTTTTCTAAAATGACGTCTTGCATATGACTCATAGAAATAGTAGATAGACTAGCTAGAATCAAACTTTCACTGTTCTATCTACTATTGATATCTATTTATTGAATAGTGAAAAAGTCTTTTCTAAAATGACGTCTTGCATATGACTCATAGAAATAGTAGATAGACTAGCTAGAATCAAACTTTCACTGTTCTATCTACTATTGATATCTATTTATTGAATAGTGAAAAAGTCTTTTCTAAAATGACGTCTTGCATATGACTCATAGAAATAGTAGATAGACTAGCTAGAATCAAACTTTCACTGTTCTATCTACTATTGATATCTATTTATTGAATAGTGAAAAAGTCTTTTCTAAAATGACGTCTTGCATATGACTCATAGAAATAGTAGATAGACTAGCTAGAATCAAACTTTCACTGTTCTATCTACTATTGATATCTATTTATTGAATAGTGAAAAAGTCTTTTCTAAAATGACGTCTTGCATATGACTCATAGAAATAGTAGATAGACTAGCTAGAATCAAACTTTCACTGTTCTATCTACTATTGATATCTATTTATTGAATAGTGAAAAAGTCTTTTCTAAAATGACGTCTTGCATATGACTCATAGAAATAGTAGATAGACTAGCTAGAATCAAACTTTCACTGTTCTATCTACTATTGATATCTATTTATTGAATAGTGAAAAAAACTTTTCTAAAATGACGTCTTGCATATGACTCATAGAAATAGTAGATAGACTAGCTAGAATCAAACTTTCACTGTTCTATCTACTATTGATATCTATTTATTGAATAGTGAAAAAGTCTTTTCTAAAATGACGTCTTGCATATGACTAATAGAAATAGTAGATAGACTAGCTAGAATCAAACTTTCACTGTTCTATCTACTATTGATATCTATTTATTGAATAGTGAAAAAGTCTTTTCTAAAATGACGTCTTGCATATGACTCATAGAAATAGTAGATAGACTAGCTAGAATCAAACTTTCACTGTTCTATCTACTATTGATATCTATTTATTGAATAGTGAAAAAGTCTTTTCTAAAATGACGTCTTGCATATGACTCATAGAAATAGTAGATAGACTAGCTAGAATCAAACTTTCACTGTTCTATCTACTATTGATATCTATTTATTGAATAGTGAAAAAGTCTTTTCTAAAATGACGTCTTGCACATGACTCATAGAAATAGTAGATAGACTAGCTAGAATCAAACTTTCACTGTTCTATCTACTATTGATATCTATTTATTGAATAGTGAAAAAGTCTTTTCTAAAATGACGTCTTGCATATGACTCATAGAAATAGTAGATAGACTAGCTAGAATCAAACTTTCACTGTTCTATCTACTATTGATATCTATTTATTGAATAGTGAAAAAGTCTTTTCTAAAATGACGTCTTGCATATGACTCATAGAAATAGTAGATAGACTAGCTAGAATCAAACTTTCACTGTTCTATCTACTATTGATATCTATTTATTGAATAGTGAAAAAGTCTTTTCTAAAATGACGTCTTGCATATGACTCATAGAAATAGTAGATAGACTAGCTAGAATCAAACTTTCACTGTTCTATCTACTATTGATATCTATTTATTGAATAGTGAAAAAGTCTTTTCTAAAATGACGTCTTGCATATGACTCATAGAAATAGTAGATAGACTAGCTAGAATCAAACTTTCACTGTTCTATCTACTATTGATATCTATTTATTGAATAGTGAAAAAGTCTTTTCTAAAATGACGTCTTGCATATGACTCATAGAAATAGTAGATAGACTAGCTAGAATCAAACTTTCACTGTTCTATCTACTATTGATATCTATTTATTGAATAGTGAAAAAGTCTTTTCTAAAATGACGTCTTGCATATGACTCATAGAAATAGTAGATAGACTAGCTAGAATCAAACTTTCACTGTTCTATCTACTATTGATATCTATTTATTGAATAGTGAAAAAGTCTTTTCTAAAATGACGTCTTGCATATGACTCATAGAAATAGTAGATAGACTAGCTAGAATCAAACTTTCACTGTTCTATCTACTATTGATATCTATTTATTGAATAGTGAAAAAGTCTTTTCTAAAATGACGTCTTGCATATGACTCATAGAAATAGTAGATAGACTAGCTAGAATCAAACTTTCACTGTTCTATCTACTATTGATATCTATTTATTGAATAGTGAAAAAGTCTTTTCTAAAATGACGTCTTGCATATGACTCATAGAAATAGTAGATAGACTAGCTAGAATCAAACTTTCACTGTTCTATCTACTATTGATATCTATTTATTGAATAGTGAAAAAGTCTTTTCTAAAATGACGTCTTGCATATGACTCATAGAAATAGTAGATAGACTAGCTAGAATCAAACTTTCACTGTTCTATCTACTATTGATATCTATTTATTGAATAGTGAAAAAGTCTTTTCTAAAATGACGTCTTGCATATGACTCATAGAAATAGTAGATAGACTAGCTAGAATCAAACTTTCACTGTTCTATCTACTATTGATATCTATTTATTGAATAGTGAAAAAGTCTTTTCTAAAATGACGTCTTGCATATGACTCATAGAAATAGTAGATAGACTAGCTAGAATCAAACTTTCACTGTTCTATCTACTATTGATATCTATTTATTGAATAGTGAAAAAGTCTTTTCTAAAATGACGTCTTGCATATGACTCATAGAAATAGTAGATAGACTAGCTAGAATCAAACTTTCACTGTTCTATCTACTATTGATATCTATTTATTGAATAGTGAAAAAGTCTTTTCTAAAATGACGTCTTGCATATGACTCATAGAAATAGTAGATAGACTAGCTAGAATCAAACTTTCACTGTTCTATCTACTATTGATATCTATTTATTGAATAGTGAAAAAGTCTTTTCTAAAATGACGTCTTGCATATGACTCATAGAAATAGTAGATAGACTAGCTAGAATCAAACTTTCACTGTTCTATCTACTATTGATATCTATTTATTGAATAGTGAAAAAGTCTTTTCTAAAATGACGTCTTGCATATGACTCATAGAAATAGTAGATAGACTAGCTAGAATCAAACTTTCACTGTTCTATCTACTATTGATATCTATTTATTGAATAGTGAAAAAGTCTTTTCTAAAATGACGTCTTGCATATGACTCATAGAAATAGTAGATAGACTAGCTAGAATCAAACTTTCACTGTTCTATCTACTATTGATATCTATTTATTGAATAGTGAAAAAGTCTTTTCTAAAATGACGTCTTGCATATGACTCATAGAAATAGTAGATAGACTAGCTAGAATCAAACTTTCACTGTTCTATCTACTATTGATATCTATTTATTGAATAGTGAAAAAGTCTTTTCTAAAATGACGTCTTGCATATGACTCATAGAAATAGTAGATAGACTAGCTAGAATCAAACTTTCACTGTTCTATCTACTATTGATATCTATTTATTGAATAGTGAAAAAGTCTTTTCTAAAATGACGTCTTGCATATGACTCATAGAAATAGTAGATAGACTAGCTAGAATCAAACTTTCACTGTTCTATCTACTATTGATATCTATTTATTGAATAGTGAAAAAGTCTTTTCTAAAATGACGTCTTGCATATGACTCATAGAAATAGTAGATAGACTAGCTAGAATCAAACTTTCACTGTTCTATCTACTATTGATATCTATTTATTGAATAGTGAAAAAGTCTTTTCTAAAATGACGTCTTGCATATGACTCATAGAAATAGTAGATAGACTAGCTAGAATCAAACTTTCACTGTTCTATCTACTATTGATATCTATTTATTGAATAGTGAAAAAGTCTTTTCTAAAATGACGTCTTGCATATGACTCATAGAAATAGTAGATAGACTAGCTAGAATCAAACTTTCACTGTTCTATCTACTATTGATATCTATTTATTGAATAGTGAAAAAGTCTTTTCTAAAATGACGTCTTGCATATGACTCATAGAAATAGTAGATAGACTAGCTAGAATCAAACTTTCACTGTTCTATCTACTATTGATATCTATTTATTGAATAGTGAAAAAGTCTTTTCTAAAATGACGTCTTGCATATGACTCATAGAAATAGTAGATAGACTAGCTAGAATCAAACTTTCACTGTTCTATCTACTATTGATATCTATTTATTGAATAGTGAAAAAGTCTTTTCTAAAATGACGTCTTGCATATGACTCATAGAAATAGTAGATAGACTAGCTAGAATCAAACTTTCACTGTTCTATCTACTATTGATATCTATTTATTGAATAGTGAAAAAAACTTTTCTAAAATGACGTCTTGCATATGACTCATAGAAATAGTAGATAGACTAGCTAGAATCAAACTTTCACTGTTCTATCTACTATTGATATCTATTTATTGAATAGTGAAAAAGTCTTTTCTAAAATGACGTCTTGCATATGACTAATAGAAATAGTAGATAGACTAGCTAGAATCAAACTTTCACTGTTCTATCTACTATTGATATCTATTTATTGAATAGTGAAAAAGTCTTTTCTAAAATGACGTCTTGCATATGACTCATAGAAATAGTAGATAGACTAGCTAGAATCAAACTTTCACTGTTCTATCTACTATTGATATCTATTTATTGAATAGTGAAAAAGTCTTTTCTAAAATGACGTCTTGCATATGACTCATAGAAATAGTAGATAGACTAGCTAGAATCAAACTTTCACTGTTCTATCTACTATTGATATCTATTTATTGAATAGTGAAAAAGTCTTTTCTAAAATGACGTCTTGCACATGACTCATAGAAATAGTAGATAGACTAGCTAGAATCAAACTTTCACTGTTCTATCTACTATTGATATCTATTTATTGAATAGTGAAAAAGTCTTTTCTAAAATGACGTCTTGCATATGACTCATAGAAATAGTAGATAGACTAGCTAGAATCAAACTTTCACTGTTCTATCTACTATTGATATCTATTTATTGAATAGTGAAAAAGTCTTTTCTAAAATGACGTCTTGCATATGACTCATAGAAATAGTAGATAGACTAGCTAGAATCAAACTTTCACTGTTCTATCTACTATTGATATCTATTTATTGAATAGTGAAAAAGTCTTTTCTAAAATGACGTCTTGCATATGACTCATAGAAATAGTAGATAGACTAGCTAGAATCAAACTTTCACTGTTCTATCTACTATTGATATTTATTTATTGAATAGTGAAAAAGTCTTTTCTAAAATGACGTCTTGCATATGACTCATAGAAATAGTAGATAGACTAGCTAGAATCAAACTTTCACTGTTCTATCTACTATTGATATCTATTTATTGAATAGTGAAAAAGTCTTTTCTAAAATGACGTCTTGCATATGACTCATAGAAATAGTAGATAGACTAGCTAGAATCAAACTTTCACTGTTCTATCTACTATTGATATCTATTTATTGAATAGTGAAAAAGTCTTTTCTAAAATGACGTCTTGCATATGACTCATAGAAATAGTAGATAGACTAGCTAGAATCAAACTTTCACTGTTCTATCTACTATTGATATCTATTTATTGAATAGTGAAAAAGTCTTTTCTAAAATGACGTCTTGCATATGACTCATAGAAATAGTAGATAGACTAGCTAGAATCAAACTTTCACTGTTCTATCTACTATTGATATCTATTTATTGAATAGTGAAAAAGTCTTTTCTAAAATGACGTCTTGCATATGACTCATAGAAATAGTAGATAGACTAGCTAGAATCAAACTTTCACTGTTCTATCTACTATTGATATCTATTTATTGAATAGTGAAAAAGTCTTTTCTAAAATGACGTCTTGCATATGACTCATAGAAATAGTAGATAGACTAGCTAGAATCAAACTTTCACTGTTCTATCTACTATTGATATCTATTTATTGAATAGTGAAAAAGTCTTTTCTAAAATGACGTCTTGCATATGACTCATAGAAATAGTAGATAGACTAGCTAGAATCAAACTTTCACTGTTCTATCTACTATTGATATCTATTTATTGAATAGTGAAAAAGTCTTTTCTAAAATGACGTCTTGCATATGACTCATAGAAATAGTAGATAGACTAGCTAGAATCAAACTTTCACTGTTCTATCTACTATTGATATCTATTTATTGAATAGTGAAAAAGTCTTTTCTAAAATGACGTCTTGCATATGACTCATAGAAATAGTAGATAGACTAGCTAGAATCAAACTTTCACTGTTCTATCTACTATTGATATCTATTTATTGAATAGTGAAAAAGTCTTTTCTAAAATGACGTCTTGCATATGACTCATAGAAATAGTAGATAGACTAGCTAGAATCAAACTTTCACTGTTCTATCTACTATTGATATCTATTTATTGAATAGTGAAAAAGTCTTTTCTAAAATGACGTC
The DNA here is from genome assembly GCF_032884065.1 of Artemia franciscana. NCBI lineage: Eukaryota > Metazoa > Arthropoda > Branchiopoda > Anostraca > Artemiidae > Artemia > Artemia franciscana. The sequence continues at coordinate 9,949 of NW_027064759.1, forward strand.
TTGCATATGACTCATAGAAATAGTAGATAGACTAGCTAGAATCAAACTTTCACTGTTCTATCTACTATTGATATCTATTTATTGAATAGTGAAAAAGTCTTTTCTAAAATGACGTCTTGCATATGACTCATAGAAATAGTAGATAGACTAGCTAGAATCAAACTTTCACTGTTCTATCTACTATTGATATCTATTTATTGAATAGTGAAAAAGTCTTTTCTAAAATGACGTCTTGCATATGACTCATAGAAATAGTAGATAGACTAGCTAGAATCAAACTTTCACTGTTCTATCTACTATTGATATCTATTTATTGAATAGTGAAAAAGTCTTTTCTAAAATGACGTCTTGCATATGACTCATAGAAATAGTAGATAGACTAGCTAGAATCAAACTTTCACTGTTCTATCTACTATTGATATCTATTTATTGAATAGTGAAAAAAACTTTTCTAAAATGACGTCTTGCATATGACTCATAGAAATAGTAGATAGACTAGCTAGAATCAAACTTTCACTGTTCTATCTACTATTGATATCTATTTATTGAATAGTGAAAAAGTCTTTTCTAAAATGACGTCTTGCATATGACTAATAGAAATAGTAGATAGACTAGCTAGAATCAAACTTTCACTGTTCTATCTACTATTGATATCTATTTATTGAATAGTGAAAAAGTCTTTTCTAAAATGACGTCTTGCATATGACTCATAGAAATAGTAGATAGACTAGCTAGAATCAAACTTTCACTGTTCTATCTACTATTGATATCTATTTATTGAATAGTGAAAAAGTCTTTTCTAAAATGACGTCTTGCATATGACTCATAGAAATAGTAGATAGACTAGCTAGAATCAAACTTTCACTGTTCTATCTACTATTGATATCTATTTATTGAATAGTGAAAAAGTCTTTTCTAAAATGACGTCTTGCATATGACTCATAGAAATAGTAGATAGACTAGCTAGAATCAAACTTTCACTGTTCTATCTACTATTGATATCTATTTATTGAATAGTGAAAAAGTCTTTTCTAAAATGACGTCTTGCATATGACTCATAGAAATAGTAGATAGACTAGCTAGAATCAAACTTTCACTGTTCTATCTACTATTGATATCTATTTATTGAATAGTGAAAAAGTCTTTTCTAAAATGACGTCTTGCATATGACTCATAGAAATAGTAGATAGACTAGCTAGAATCAAACTTTCACTGTTCTATCTACTATTGATATCTATTTATTGAATAGTGAAAAAGTCTTTTCTAAAATGACGTCTTGCATATGACTCATAGAAATAGTAGATAGACTAGCTAGAATCAAACTTTCACTGTTCTATCTACTATTGATATCTATTTATTGAATAGTGAAAAAGTCTTTTCTAAAATGACGTCTTGCATATGACTCATAGAAATAGTAGATAGACTAGCTAGAATCAAACTTTCACTGTTCTATCTACTATTGATATCTATTTATTGAATAGTGAAAAAGTCTTTTCTAAAATGACGTCTTGCATATGACTCATAGAAATAGTAGATAGACTAGCTAGAATCAAACTTTCACTGTTCTATCTACTATTGATATCTATTTATTGAATAGTGAAAAAGTCTTTTCTAAAATGACGTCTTGCATATGACTCATAGAAATAGTAGATAGACTAGCTAGAATCAAACTTTCACTGTTCTATCTACTATTGATATCTATTTATTGAATAGTGAAAAAGTCTTTTCTAAAATGACGTCTTGCATATGACTCATAGAAATAGTAGATAGACTAGCTAGAATCAAACTTTCACTGTTCTATCTACTATTGATATCTATTTATTGAATAGTGAAAAAGTCTTTTCTAAAATGACGTCTTGCATATGACTCATAGAAATAGTAGATAGACTAGCTAGAATCAAACTTTCACTGTTCTATCTACTATTGATATCTATTTATTGAATAGTGAAAAAGTCTTTTCTAAAATGACGTCTTGCATATGACTCATAGAAATAGTAGATAGACTAGCTAGAATCAAACTTTCACTGTTCTATCTACTATTGATATCTATTTATTGAATAGTGAAAAAGTCTTTTCTAAAATGACGTCTTGCATATGACTCATAGAAATAGTAGATAGACTAGCTAGAATCAAACTTTCACTGTTCTATCTACTATTGATATCTATTTATTGAATAGTGAAAAAGTCTTTTCTAAAATGACGTCTTGCATATGACTCATAGAAATAGTAGATAGACTAGCTAGAATCAAACTTTCACTGTTCTATCTACTATTGATATCTATTTATTGAATAGTGAAAAAGTCTTTTCTAAAATGACGTCTTGCATATGACTCATAGAAATAGTAGATAGACTAGCTAGAATCAAACTTTCACTGTTCTATCTACTATTGATATCTATTTATTGAATAGTGAAAAAGTCTTTTCTAAAATGACGTCTTGCATATGACTCATAGAAATAGTAGATAGACTAGCTAGAATCAAACTTTCACTGTTCTATCTACTATTGATATCTATTTATTGAATAGTGAAAAAGTCTTTTCTAAAATGACGTCTTGCATATGACTCATAGAAATAGTAGATAGACTAGCTAGAATCAAACTTTCACTGTTCTATCTACTATTGATATCTATTTATTGAATAGTGAAAAAGTCTTTTCTAAAATGACGTCTTGCATATGACTCATAGAAATAGTAGATAGACTAGCTAGAATCAAACTTTCACTGTTCTATCTACTATTGATATCTATTTATTGAATAGTGAAAAAGTCTTTTCTAAAATGACGTCTTGCATATGACTCATAGAAATAGTAGATAGACTAGCTAGAATCAAACTTTCACTGTTCTATCTACTATTGATATCTATTTATTGAATAGTGAAAAAGTCTTTTCTAAAATGACGTCTTGCATATGACTCATAGAAATAGTAGATAGACTAGCTAGAATCAAACTTTCACTGTTCTATCTACTATTGATATCTATTTATTGAATAGTGAAAAAGTCTTTTCTAAAATGACGTCTTGCATATGACTCATAGAAATAGTAGATAGACTAGCTAGAATCAAACTTTCTACTAGTCTATCTACTATTTATCTATTTAGATAGTGAAAAAGTCTTTTCTAAAATGACGTCTTGCATATGACTCATAAATAGATAGATAGTAGATAGAACAGTGAACTTTCACTGTTCTATCTACTATTGATATCTATTTATTGAATAGTGAAAAAGTCTTTTCTAAAATGACGTCTTGCATATGACTCATAGAAATAGTAGATAGACTAGCTAGAATCAAACTTTGATTCTACTAGTCTATCTACTATTTCTATGAGATAGTGAAAAAGTCTTTTCTAAAATGACGTCTTGCATATGACTCATAGAAATAGTAGATAGACTAGCTAGAATCAAACTTTCACTGTTCTATCTACTATTGATATCTATTTATTGAATAGTGAAAAAGTCTTTTCTAAAATGACGTCTTGCATATTCATAGAAATAGTAGATAGACTAGCTAGAATCAAACTTTCACTGTTCTATCTACTATTGATATCTATTTATTGAATAGTGAAAAGTCTTTTCTAAAATGACGTCTTGCACTATTCATAAATAGTAGAATAGTAGCTAGAATCAAACTTTCACTGTTCTATCTACTATTGATATCTATTTATTGAATAGTGAAAAAGTCTTTTCTAAAATGACGTCTTGCATATGACTCATAGAAATAGTAGATAGACTAGCTAGAATCAAACTTTCACTGTTCTATCTACTATTGATATCTATTTATTGAATAGTGAAAAAGTCTTTTAAAATGACGTCTTGCATATGACTCATAGAAATAGTAGAATAGTAGCTAGAATCAAACTTTCACTGTTCTATCTACTATTGATATCTATTTATTGAATAGTGAAAAAGTCTTTTCTAAAATGACGTCTTGCATATGACTCATAGAAATAGTAGATAGACTAGCTAGAATCAAACTTTCACTGTTCTATCTACTATTGATATCTATTTATTGAATAGTGAAAAAGTCTTTTCTAAAATGACGTCTTGCATATGACTCATAGAAATAGTAGATAGACTAGCTAGAATCAAACTTTCTACTAGTCTATCTACTATTTATCTATTTAGATAGTGAAAAAGTCTTTTCTAAAATGACGTCTTGCATATGACTCATAAATAGATAGATAGTAGATAGAACAGTGAACTTTCACTGTTCTATCTACTATTGATATCTATTTATTGAATAGTGAAAAAGTCTTTTCTAAAATGACGTCTTGCATATGACTCATAGAATAGTAGAATAGACTAGCTAGAATCAAACTTTCACTGTTCTATCTACTATTGATATCTATTTATTGAATAGTGAAAAAGTCTTTTCTAAAATGACGTCTTGCATATGACTCATAGAAATAGTAGATAGACTAGCTAGAATCAAACTTTCACTGTTCTATCTACTATTGATATCTATTTATTGAATAGTGAAAAAGTCTTTTCTAAAATGACGTCTTGCATATGACTCATAGAAATAGTAGATAGACTAGCTAGAATCAAACTTTCACTGTTCTATCTACTATTGATATCTATTTATTGAATAGTGAAAAAGTCATTTTAGAAAAGACTTTTTCACTATTCAATAAATAGATATGAATAGTAGCTAGAATCAAACTTTCACTGTTCTATCTACTATTGATATCTATTTATTGAATAGTGAAAAAGTCTTTTCTAAAATGACGTCTTGCATATGACTCATAGAAATAGTAGATAGACTAGCTAGAATCAAACTTTCACTGTTCTATCTACTATTGATATCTATTTAGATAGTGAAAAAGTCTTTTCTAAAATGACGTCTTGCATATGACTCAATAGAAATAGTAGATAGTAGCTAGAATCAAACTTTCACTGTTCTATCTACTATTGATATCTATTTATTGAATAGTGAAAAAGTCTTTTCTAAAATGACTTTTCATATGACTCATAGAAATAGTAGATAGACTAGCTAGAATCAAACTTTCACTGTTCTATCTACTATTGATATCTATTTATTGAATAGTGAAAAAGTCTTTTCTAAAATGACGTCTTGCATATGACTCATAGAAATAGTCTATCTACTATTTCTATGAGTCATATGCAAGACGTCTTTTCTAAAATGACGTCTTGCATATGACTCATAGAAATAGTAGATAGACTAGCTAGAATCAAACTTTCACTGTTCTATCTACTATTGATATCTATTTATTGAATAGTGAAAAAGTCTTTTCTAAAATGACGTCTTGCATATGACTCATAGAAATAGTAGATAGACTAGCTAGAATCAAACTTTCACTGTTCTATCTACTATTGATATCTATTTATTGAATAGTGAAAAAGTCTTTTCTAAAATGACGTCTTTTCACTATTCAATAAATAGTAGATAGACTAGCTAGAATCAAACTTTCACTGTTCTATCTACTATTTCTATGAGTCATATGAAGACGTCATTTTAGAAAAGACTTTTTCACTATTCAATAAATAGATATCAATAGTAGATAGAACAGTGAAAGTTTGATTCTAGCTAGTCTATCTACTATTTCTATGAGTCATATGCAAGACGTCATTTTAGAAAAGACTTTTTCACTATTCAATAAATAGATATCAATAGTAGATAGAACAGTGAAAGTTTGATTCTAGCTAGCTTATCTACTATTTCTATGAGTCATATGCAAGACGTCATTTTAGAAAAGACTTTTTCACTATTCAATAAATAGATATCAATAGTAGATAGAACAGTGAAAGTTTGATTCTAGCTAGTCTATCTACTATTTCTATGAGTCATATGCAAGACGTCATTTTAGAAAAGACTTTTTCACTATTCAATAAATAGATATCAATAGTAGATAGAACAGTGAAAGTTTGATTCTAGCTAGTCTATCTACTATTTCTATGAGTCATATGCAAGACGTCATTTTAGAAAAGACTTTTTCACTATTCAATAAATAGATATCAATAGTAGATAGAACAGTGAAAGTTTGATTCTAGCTAGTCTATCTACTATTTCTATGAGTCATATGCAAGACGTCATTTTAGAAAAGACTTTTTCACTATTCAATAAATAGATATCAATAGTAGATAGAACAGTGAAAGTTTGATTCTAGCTAGTCTATCTACTATTTCTATGAGTCATATGCAAGACGTCATTTTAGAAAAGACTTTTTCACTATTCAATAAATATATCAATAGTAGATAGAACAGTGAAAGTTTGATTCTAGCTAGTCTATCTACTATTTCTATGAGTCATATGCAAGACGTCATTTTAGAAAAGACTTTTTCACTATTCAATAAATAGATATCAATAGTAGATAGAACAGTGAAAGTTTGATTCTAGCTAGTCTATCTACTATTTCTATGAGTCATATGCAAGACGTCATTTTAGAAAAGACTTTTTCACTATTCAATAAATAGATATCAATAGTAGATAGAACAGTGAAAGTTTGATTCTAGCTAGTCTATCTACTATTTCTATGAGTCATATGCAAGACGTCATTTTAGAAAAGACTTTTTCACTATTCAATAAATAGATATCAATAGTAGATAGAACAGTGAAAGTTTGATTCTAGCTAGTCTATCTACTATTTCTATGAGTCATATGCAAGACGTCATTTTAGAAAAGACTTTTTCACTATTCAATAAATAGATATCAATAGTAGATAGAACAGTGAAAGTTTGATTCTAGCTAGTCTATCTACTATTTCTATGAGTCATATGCAAGACGTCATTTTAGAAAAGACTTTTTCACTATTCAATAAATAGATATCAATAGTAGATAGAACAGTGAAAGTTTGATTCTAGCTAGTCTATCTACTATTTCTATGAGTCATATGCAAGACGTCATTTTAGAAAAGACTTTTTCACTATTCAATAAATAGATATCAATAGTAGATAGAACAGTGAAAGTTTGATTCTAGCTAGTCTATCTACTATTTCTATGAGTCATATGCAAGACGTCATTTTAGAAAAGACTTTTTCACTATTCAATAAATAGATATCAATAGTAGATAGAACAGTGAAAGTTTGATTCTAGCTAGTCTATCTACTATTTCTATGAGTCATATGCAAGACGTCATTTTAGAAAAGACTTTTTCACTATTCAATAAATAGATATCAATAGTAGATAGAACAGTGAAAGTTTGATTCTAGCTAGTCTATCTACTATTTCTATGAGTCATATGCAAGACGTCATTTTAGAAAAGACTTTTTCACTATTCAATAAATAGATATCAATAGTAGATAGAACAGTGAAAGTTTGATTCTAGCTAGTCTATCTACTATTTCTATGAGTCATATGCAAGACGTCATTTTAGAAAAGACTTTTTCACTATTCAATAAATAGATATCAATAGTAGATAGAACAGTGAAAGTTTGATTCTAGCTAGTCTATCTACTATTTCTATGAGTCATATGCAAGACGTCATTTTAGAAAAGACTTTTTCACTATTCAATAAATAGATATCAATAGTAGATAGAACAGTGAAAGTTTGATTCTAGCTAGTCTATCTACTATTTCTATGAGTCATATGCAAGACGTCATTTTAGAAAAGACTTTTTCACTATTCAATAAATAGATATCAATAGTAGATAGAACAGTGAAAGTTTGATTCTAGCTAGTCTATCTACTATTTCTATGAGTCATATGCAAGACGTCATTTTAGAAAAGACTTTTTCACTATTCAATAAATAGATATCAATAGTAGATAGAACAGTGAAAGTTTGATTCTAGCTAGTCTATCTACTATTTCTATGAGTCATATGCAAGACGTCATTTTAGAAAAGACTTTTTCACTATTCAATAAATAGATATCAATAGTAGATAGAACAGTGAAAGTTTGATTCTAGCTAGTCTATCTACTATTTCTATTAGTCATATGCAAGACGTCATTTTAGAAAAGACTTTTTCACTATTCAATAAATAGATATCAATAGTAGATAGAACAGTGAAAGTTTGATTCTAGCTAGTCTATCTACTATTTCTATGAGTCATATGCAAGACGTCATTTTAGAAAAGACTTTTTCACTATTCAATAAATAGATATCAATAGTAGATAGAACAGTGAAAGTTTGATTCTAGCTAGTCTATCTACTATTTCTATGAGTCATATGCAAGACGTCATTTTAGAAAAGACTTTTTCACTATTCAATAAATAGATATCAATAGTAGATAGAACAGTGAAAGTTTGATTCTAGCTAGTCTATCTACTATTTCTATGAGTCATATGCAAGACGTCATTTTAGAAAAGACTTTTTCACTATTCAATAAATAGATATCAATAGTAGATAGAACAGTGAAAGTTTGATTCTAGCTAGTCTATCTACTATTTCTATGAGTCATATGCAAGACGTCATTTTAGAAAAGACTTTTTCACTATTCAATAAATAGATATCAATAGTAGATAGAACAGTGAAAGTTTGATTCTAGCTAGTCTATCTACTATTTCTATGAGTCATATGCAAGACGTCATTTTAGAAAAGACTTTTTCACTATTCAATAAATAGATATCAATAGTAGATAGAACAGTGAAAGTTTGATTCTAGCTAGTCTATCTACTATTTCTATGAGTCATATGCAAGACGTCATTTTAGAAAAGACTTTTTCACTATTCAATAAATAGATATCAATAGTAGATAGAACAGTGAAAGTTTGATTCTAGCTAGTCTATCTACTATTTCTATGAGTCATATGCAAGACGTCATTTTAGAAAAGACTTTTTCACTATTCAATAAATAGATATCAATAGTAGATAGAACAGTGAAAGTTTGATTCTAGCTAGTCTATCTACTATTTCTATGAGTCATATGCAAGACGTCATTTTAGAAAAGACTTTTTCACTATTCAATAAATAGATATCAATAGTAGATAGAACAGTGAAAGTTTGATTCTAGCTAGTCTATCTACTATTTCTATGAGTCATATGCAAGACGTCATTTTAGAAAAGACTTTTTCACTATTCAATAAATAGATATCAATAGTAGATAGAACAGTGAAAGTTTGATTCTAGCTAGTCTATCTACTATTTCTATGAGTCATATGCAAGACGTCATTTTAGAAAAGACTTTTTCACTATTCAATAAATAGATATCAATAGTAGATAGAACAGTGAAAGTTTGATTCTAGCTAGTCTATCTACTATTTCTATGAGTCATATGCAAGACGTCATTTTAGAAAAGACTTTTTCACTATTCAATAAATAGATATCAATAGTAGATAGAACAGTGAAAGTTTGATTCTAGCTAGTCTATCTACTATTTCTATGAGTCATATGCAAGACGTCATTTTAGAAAAGACTTTTTCACTATTCAATAAATAGATATCAATAGTAGATAGAACAGTGAAAGTTTGATTCTAGCTAGTCTATCTACTATTTCTATGAGTCATATGCAAGACGTCATTTTAGAAAAGACTTTTTCACTATTCAATAAATAGATATCAATAGTAGATAGAACAGTGAAAGTTTGATTCTAGCTAGTCTATCTACTATTTCTATGAGTCATATGCAAGACGTCATTTTAGAAAAGACTTTTTCACTATTCAATAAATAGATATCAATAGTAGATAGAACAGTGAAAGTTTGATTCTAGCTAGTCTATCTACTATTTCTATGAGTCATATGCAAGACGTCATTTTAGAAAAGACTTTTTCACTATTCAATAAATAGATATCAATAGTAGATAGAACAGTGAAAGTTTGATTCTAGCTAGTCTATCTACTATTTCTATGAGTCATATGCAAGACGTCATTTTAGAAAAGACTTTTTCACTATTCAATAAATAGATATCAATAGTAGATAGAACAGTGAAAGTTTGATTCTAGCTAGTCTATCTACTATTTCTATGAGTCATATGCAAGACGTCATTTTAGAAAAGACTTTTTCACTATTCAATAAATAGATATCAATAGTAGATAGAACAGTGAAAGTTTGATTCTAGCTAGTCTATCTACTATTTCTATGAGTCATATGCAAGACGTCATTTTAGAAAAGACTTTTTCACTATTCAATAAATAGATATCAATAGTAGATAGAACAGTGAAAGTTTGATTCTAGCTAGTCTATCTACTATTTCTATGAGTCATATGCAAGACGTCATTTTAGAAAAGACTTTTTCACTATTCAATAAATAGATATCAATAGTAGATAGAACAGTGAAAGTTTGATTCTAGCTAGTCTATCTACTATTTCTATGAGTCATATGCAAGACGTCATTTTAGAAAAGACTTTTTCACTATTCAATAAATAGATATCAATAGTAGATAGAACAGTGAAAGTTTGATTCTAGCTAGTCTATCTACTATTTCTATGAGTCATATGCAAGACGTCATTTTAGAAAAGACTTTTTCACTATTCAATAAATAGATATCAATAGTAGATAGAACAGTGAAAGTTTGATTCTAGCTAGTCTATCTACTATTTCTATGAGTCATATGCAAGACGTCATTTTAGAAAAGACTTTTTCACTATTCAATAAATAGATATCAATAGTAGATAGAACAGTGAAAGTTTGATTCTAGCTAGTCTATCTACTATTTCTATGAGTCATATGCAAGACGTCATTTTAGAAAAGACTTTTTCACTATTCAATAAATAGATATCAATAGTAGATAGAACAGTGAAAGTTTGATTCTAGCTAGTCTATCTACTATTTCTATGAGTCATATGCAAGACGTCATTTTAGAAAAGACTTTTTCACTATTCAATAAATAGATATCAATAGTAGATAGAACAGTGAAAGTTTGATTCTAGCTAGTCTATCTACTATTTCTATGAGTCATATGCAAGACGTCATTTTAGAAAAGACTTTTTCACTATTCAATAAATAGATATCAATAGTAGATAGAACAGTGAAAGTTTGATTCTAGCTAGTCTATCTACTATTTCTATGAGTCATATGCAAGACGTCATTTTAGAAAAGACTTTTTCACTATTCAATAAATAGATATCAATAGTAGATAGAACAGTGAAAGTTTGATTCTAGCTAGTCTATCTACTATTTCTATGAGTCATATGCAAGACGTCATTTTAGAAAAGACTTTTTCACTATTCAATAAATAGATATCAATAGTAGATAGAACAGTGAAAGTTTGATTCTAGCTAGTCTATCTACTATTTCTATGAGTCATATGCAAGACGTCATTTTAGAAAAGACTTTTTCACTATTCAATAAATAGATATCAATAGTAGATAGAACAGTGAAAGTTTGATTCTAGCTAGTCTATCTACTATTTCTATGAGTCATATGCAAGACGTCATTTTAGAAAAGACTTTTTCACTATTCAATAAATAGATATCAATAGTAGATAGAACAGTGAAAGTTTGATTCTAGCTAGTCTATCTACTATTTCTATGAGTCATATGCAAGACGTCATTTTAGAAAAGACTTTTTCACTATTCAATAAATAGATATCAATAGTAGATAGAACAGTGAAAGTTTGATTCTAGCTAGTCTATCTACTATTTCTATTAGTCATATGCAAGACGTCATTTTAGAAAAGACTTTTTCACTATTCAATAAATAGATATCAATAGTAGATAGAACAGTGAAAGTTTGATTCTAGCTAGTCTATCTACTATTTCTATGAGTCATATGCAAGACGTCATTTTAGAAAAGTTTTTTTCACTATTCAATAAATAGATATCAATAGTAGATAGAACAGTGAAAGTTTGATTCTAGCTAGTCTATCTACTATTTCTATGAGTCATATGCAAGACGTCATTTTAGAAAAGACTTTTTCACTATTCAATAAATAGATATCAATAGTAGATAGAACAGTGAAAGTTTGATTCTAGCTAGTCTATCTACTATTTCTATGAGTCATATGCAAGACGTCATTTTAGAAAAGACTTTTTCACTATTCAATAAATAGATATCAATAGTAGATAGAACAGTGAAAGTTTGATTCTAGCTAGTCTATCTACTATTTCTATGAGTCATATGCAAGACGTCATTTTAGAAAAGACTTTTTCACTATTCAATAAATAGATATCAATAGTAGATAGAACAGTGAAAGTTTGATTCTAGCTAGTCTATCTACTATTTCTATGAGTCATATGCAAGACGTCATTTTAGAAAAGACTTTTTCACTATTCAATAAATAGATATCAATAGTAGATAGAACAGTGAAAGTTTGATTCTAGCTAGTCTATCTACTATTTCTATGAGTCATATGCAAGACGTCATTTTAGAAAAGACTTTTTCACTATTCAATAAATAGATATCAATAGTAGATAGAACAGTGAAAGTTTGATTCTAGCTAGTCTATCTACTATTTCTATGAGTCATATGCAAGACGTCATTTTAGAAAAGACTTTTTCACTATTCAATAAATAGATATCAATAGTAGATAGAACAGTGAAAGTTTGATTCTAGCTAGTCTATCTACTATTTCTATGAGTCATATGCAAGACGTCATTTTAGAAAAGACTTTTTCACTATTCAATAAATAGATATCAATAGTAGATAGAACAGTGAAAGTTTGATTCTAGCTAGTCTATCTACTATTTCTATGAGTCATATGCAAGACGTCATTTTAGAAAAGACTTTTTCACTATTCAATAAATAGATATCAATAGTAGATAGAACAGTGAAAGTTTGATTCTAGCTAGTCTATCTACTATTTCTATGAGTCATATGCAAGACGTCATTTTAGAAAAGACTTTTTCACTATTCAATAAATAGATATCAATAGTAGATAGAACAGTGAAAGTTTGATTCTAGCTAGTCTATCTACTATTTCTATGAGTCATATGCAAGACGTCATTTTAGAAAAGACTTTTTCACTATTCAATAAATAGATATCAATAGTAGATAGAACAGTGAAAGTTTGATTCTAGCTAGTCTATCTACTATTTCTATGAGTCATATGCAAGACGTCATTTTAGAAAAGACTTTTTCACTATTCAATAAATAGATATCAATAGTAGATAGAACAGTGAAAGTTTGATTCTAGCTAGTCTATCTACTATTTCTATGAGTCATATGCAAGACGTCATTTTAGAAAAGACTTTTTCACTATTCAATAAATAGATATCAATAGTAGATAGAACAGTGAAAGTTTGATTCTAGCTAGTCTATCTACTATTTCTATGAGTCATATGCAAGACGTCATTTTAGAAAAGACTTTTTCACTATTCAATAAATAGATATCAATAGTAGATAGAACAGTGAAAGTTTGATTCTAGCTAGTCTATCTACTATTTCTATGAGTCATATGCAAGACGTCATTTTAGAAAAGACTTTTTCACTATTCAATAAATAGATATCAATAGTAGATAGAACAGTGAAAGTTTGATTCTAGCTAGTCTATCTACTATTTCTATGAGTCATATGCAAGACGTCATTTTAGAAAAGACTTTTTCACTATTCAATAAATAGATATCAATAGTAGATAGAACAGTGAAAGTTTGATTCTAGCTAGTCTATCTACTATTTCTATGAGTCATATGCAAGACGTCATTTTAGAAAAGACTTTTTCACTATTCAATAAATAGATATCAATAGTAGATAGAACAGTGAAAGTTTGATTCTAGCTAGTCTATCTACTATTTCTATGAGTCATATGCAAGACGTCATTTTAGAAAAGACTTTTTCACTATTCAATAAATAGATATCAATAGTAGATAGAACAGTGAAAGTTTGATTCTAGCTAGTCTATCTACTATTTCTATGAGTCATATGCAAGACGTCATTTTAGAAAAGACTTTTTCACTATTCAATAAATAGATATCAATAGTAGATAGAACAGTGAAAGTTTGATTCTAGCTAGTCTATCTACTATTTCTATGAGTCATATGCAAGACGTCATTTTAGAAAAGACTTTTTCACTATTCAATAAATAGATATCAATAGTAGATAGAACAGTGAAAGTTTGATTCTAGCTAGTCTATCTACTATTTCTATGAGTCATATGCAAGACGTCATTTTAGAAAAGACTTTTTCACTATTCAATAAATAGATATCAATAGTAGATAGAACAGTGAAAGTTTGATTCTAGCTAGTCTATCTACTATTTCTATTAGTCATATGCAAGACGTCATTTTAGAAAAGACTTTTTCACTATTCAATAAATAGATATCAATAGTAGATAGAACAGTGAAAGTTTGATTCTAGCTAGTCTATCTACTATTTCTATGAGTCATATGCAAGACGTCATTTTAGAAAAGGTTTTTTTCACTATTCAATAAATAGATATCAATAGTAGATAGAACAGTGAAAGTTTGATTCTAGCTAGTCTATCTACTATTTCTATGAGTCATATGCAAGACGTCATTTTAGAAAAGACTTTTTCACTATTCAATAAATAGATATCAATAGTAGATAGAACAGTGAAAGTTTGATTCTAGCTAGTCTATCTACTATTTCTATGAGTCATATGCAAGACGTCATTTTAGAAAAGACTTTTTCACTATTCAATAAATAGATATCAATAGTAGATAGAACAGTGAAAGTTTGATTCTAGCTAGTCTATCTACTATTTCTATGAGTCATATGCAAGACGTCATTTTAGAAAAGACTTTTTCACTATTCAATAAATAGATATCAATAGTAGATAGAACAGTGAAAGTTTGATTCTAGCTAGTCTATCTACTATTTCTATGAGTCATATGCAAGACGTCATTTTAGAAAAGACTTTTTCACT
>NW_027064760.1:0-24641 GCF_032884065.1 Artemia franciscana
AAGAGCCTTTAATCACATTCTTTACCATTTGCAATCATAAAATAATCTAATATCTTCATTTTATCGACATACGTAGCTATTACCCTCGAAAACTAAAATTTTTGAAATAGGAAAAGAGCCTTTAATCACATTCTTTACCATTTGCAATCATAAAATAGTCTAATATCTTCATTTTTTTAACATACGTAGCTATTACCCTCGAAAACTAAAACTTTTGACATAGGAAAAGAGCCTTTTATCACATTCTTTACCATTTGCAATCATAAAATAGTCTAATATCTTCATTTTTTCAACATACGTAGCTATTACCCTCGAAAACTAAAACTTTTGAAATAGGAAAAGAGCCTTTAATCACTTTCTTTACCATGTGCAATCATAAAATTGTCTAATATCTTCATTTTTTCCACAGACAAAGCTATTACCCACGAAAACTAAAACTTTTGAAATAGGAAAAGAGCCTTTAATCACATTCTTTACCATTTGCAATCATAAAATAGTCTAATATCTTCATTTTTTCAACAAACGTAGCTATTACCCTCGAAAACTAAAACTTTTGACATAGGAAAAGAGCCTTTAATCACATTCTTTACCATTTGCAATCATAAAATAGTCTAATATCTTCATTTTTTCAACATACGTAGCTATTACCCTCGAAAACTAAAACTTTTGAAATAGGAAAAGAGCCTTTAATCACATTCTTTACCATGTGCAATCATAAAATAGTCTAATATCTTCATTTTTTTCAACATACGTAGCTATTACCCTCGAAAACTAAAACTTTTGAAATAGGAAAAGAGCCTTTAATCACATTCTTTACCATTTGCAATCATAAAATAGTCTAATATCTTCATTTTTTCAACATACGTAGCTATTACCCTCGAAAACTAAAACTTTTGAAATAGGAAAAGAGCCTTTAATCACATTCTTTACCATGTGCAATCATAAAATAGTCTAATATCTTCAATTTTTCAACATACGTAGCTATTACCCTCGAAAACTAAAACTTTTGAAATAGGAAAAGAGCCTTTAATCACATTCTTTACCATGTGCAATCATAAAATAGTCTAATATCTTCATTTTTTCAACATACGTAGCTATTACCCTCGAAAACTAAAACTTTTGAAATAGGAAAAGAGCCTTTAATCACATTCTTTACCATTGCAATCATAAAATAGTCTAATATCTTCATTTTTTCATTTAGCTAACCCTCGAAAACTAAAACTTTTGACATAGGAAAAGAGCCTTTAATCACATTCTTTACCATGTGCAATCATAAAATAGTCTAATATCTTCATTTTTTCAACATACGTAGCTATTACCCTCGAAAACTAAAACTTTTGAAATAGGAAAAGAGCCTTTAATCACATTCTTTACCATGTGCAATCATAAAATAGTCTAATATCTTCATTTTTTCAACATACGTAGCTATTACCCTCGAAAACTAAAACTTTTGAAAGGAAAAGAGCCTTTAATCACATTCTTTACCATTTGCAATCATAAAATAGTCTAATATCTTCATTTTTTCAACATACGTAGCTATTACCCTCGAAAACTAAAACTTTTGACATAGGAAAAGAGCCTTTAATCACATTCTTTACCATGTGCAATCATAAAATTGTCTAATATCTTCATTTTTTCAACATACGTAGCTATTACCCTCGAAAACTAAAACTTTTGAAATAGGAAAAGAGCCTTTAATCACATTCTTTACCATGTGCAATCATAAAATAGTCTAATATCTTCATTTTTTCAACATACGTAGCTATTACCCTCGAAAACTAAAACTTTTGAAATAGGAAAAGAGCCTTTAATCACATTCTTTACCATGTGCAATCATAAAATAGTCTAATATCTTCATTTTTTCACATACATAGCTATTACCCTCGAAAACTAAAACTTTTGAAATAGGAAAAGAGCCTTTAATCACATTCTTTACCATGTGCAATCATAAAATAGTCTAATATCTTCATTTTTTCAACATACGTAGCTATTACCCTCGAAAACTAAAACTTTTGAAATAGGAAAAGAGCCTTTAATCACATTCTTTACCATGTGCAATCATAAAATAGTCTAATATCTTCATTTTTTCAACATACGTAGCTATTACCCTCGAAAACTAAAACTTTTGAAATAGGAAAAGAGACTTTAATCACATTCTTTACCATTTGCAATCATAAAATAGTCTAATATCTTCATTTTTTCAACATACGTAGCTATTACCCTCGAAAACTAAAACTTTTGAAATAGGAAAAGAGCCTTTAATCACATTCTTTACCATGTGCAATCATAAAATAGTCTAATATCTTCATTTTTTCAACATACGTAGCTATTACCCTCGAAAACTAAAACTTTTGAAATAGGAAAAGAGCCTTTAATCACATTCTTTACCATGTGCAATCATAAAATAGTCTAATATCTTCATTTTTTCAACATACGTAGCTATTACCCTCGAAAACTAAAACTTTTGAAAGGAAAAGAGCCTTTAATCACATTCTTTACCATTGCAATCATAAAATAGTCTAATATCTTCATTTTTTCAACATACGTAGCTATTACCCTCGAAAACTAAAACTTTTGAAATAGGAAAAGAGCCTTTAATCACATTCTTTACCATGTGCAATCATAAAATAGTCTAATATCTTCATTTTTTCAACATACGTAGCTATTACCCTCGAAAACTAAAACTTTTGAAATAGGAAAAGAGCCTTTAATCACATTCTTTACCATGTGCAATCATAAAATAGTCTAATATCTTCATTTTTTCAACATACGTAGCTATTACCCTCGAAAACTAAAACTTTTGAAATAGGAAAAGAGCCTTTAATCACATTCTTTACCATGTGCAATCATAAAATTGTCTAATATCTTCATTTTTTCAACATACGTAGCTATTACCCTCGAAAACTAAAACTTTTGAAATAGGAAAAGAGCCTTTAATCACATTCTTTACCATGTGCAATCATAAAATAGTCTAATATCTTCATTTTTTCAACATACGTAGCTATTACCCTCGAAAACTAAAACTTTTGACATAGGAAAAGAGCCTTTAATCACATTCTTTACCATTTGCAATCATAAAATAGTCTAATATCTTCATTTTTTCAACATACGTAGCTATTACCCTCGAAAACTAAAACTTTTGAAATAGGAAAAGAGCCTTTAATCACATTCTTTACCATGTTGCAATCATAAAATAGTCTAATATCTTCATTTTTTCAACATACGTAGCTATTACCCTCGAAAACTAAAACTTTTGAAATAGGAAAAAGAGCCTTTAATCACATTCTTTACCATGTTGCAATCATAAAATAGTCTAATATCTTCATTTTTTCAACATACGTAGCTATTACCCTCGAAAACTAAAACTTTTGAAATAGGAAAAGAGCCTTTAATCACATTCTTTACCATGTGCAATCATAAAATTGTCTAATATCTTCATTTTTTCCAAATACAGCTATTACCCTCGAAAACTAAAACTTTTGAAATAGGAAAAGAGCCTTTAATCACATTCTTTACCATGTGCAATCATAAAATAGTCTAATATCTTCATTTTTCAACATACGTAGCTATTACCCTCGAAAACTAAAACTTTTGAAATAGGAAAAGAGCCTTTAATCACATTCTTTACCATGTGCAATCATAAAATAGTCTAATATCTTCATTTTTTCAACTTACGTAGCTATTACCCTCGAAAACTAAAACTTTTGAAATAGGAAAAGAGCCTTTAATCACATTCTTTACCATGTGCAATCATAAAATAGTCTAATATCTTCATTTTTTCAACATACGTAGCTATTACCCTCGAAAACTAAAACTTTTGACATAGGAAAAGAGCCTTTAATCACATTCTTTACCATGTGCAATCATAAAATAGTCTAATATCTTCATTTTTTCAACATACGTAGCTATTACCCTCGAAAACTAAAACTTTTGAAATAGGAAAAGAGCCTTTAATCACATTCTTTACCATTTGCAATCATAAAATAGTCTAATATCTTCATTTTTTCAACATACGTAGCTATTACCCTCGAAAACTAAAACTTTTGACATAGGAAAAGAGCCTTTAATCACATTCTTTACCATTGCAATCATAAAATAGTCTAATATCTTCATTTTTTCAACATACGTAGCTATTACCCTCGAAAACTAAAACTTTTGAAATAGGAAAAGAGCCTTTAATCACATTCTTTACCATGTGCAATCATAAAATTGTCTAATATCTTCATTTTTTCAACATACAGCTATTACCCTCGAAAACTAAAACTTTTGAAATAGGAAAAGAGCCTTTAATCACATTCTTTACCATTTGCAATCATAAAATAGTCTAATATCTTCATTTTTTCAACATACGTAGCTATTACCCTCGAAAACTAAAACTTTTGACATAGGAAAAGAGCCTTTAATCACATTCTTTACCATTTGCAATCATAAAATAGTCTAATATCTTCATTTTTTCAACATACGTAGCTATTACCCTCGAAAACTAAAACTTTTGAAATAGGAAAAGAGCCTTTAATCACATTCTTTACCATGTGCAATCATAAAATTGTCTAATATCTTCATTTTTTCAACATACGTAGCTATTACCCTCGAAAACTAAAACTTTTGAAATAGGAAAAGAGCCTTTAATCACATTCTTTACCATTTGCAATCATAAAATAGTCTAATATCTTCATTTTTTCAACATACGTAGCTATTACCCTCGAAAACTAAAACTTTTGAAATAGGAAAAGAGCCTTTAATCACATTCTTTACCATGTGCAATCATAAAATAGTCTAATATCTTCATTTTTTCAACATACGTAGCTATTACCCTCGAAAACTAAAACTTTTGAAATAGGAAAAGAGCCTTTAATCACATTCTTTACCATGTGCAATCATAAAATAGTCTAATATCTTCATTTTTTCAACATACGTAGCTATTACCCTCGAAAACTAAAACTTTTGAAATAGGAAAAGAGCCTTTAATCACATTCTTTACCATGTGCAATCATAAAATAGTCTAATATCTTCATTTTTTCAACTACGTAGCTATTACCCTCGAAAACTAAAACTTTTGAAATAGGAAAAGAGCCTTTAATCACATTCTTTACCATTGCAATCATAAAATAGTCTAATATCTTCATTTTTTCACATACGTAGCTATTACCCTCGAAAACTAAAACTTTTGAAATAGGAAAAGAGCCTTTAATCACATTCTTTACCATTTGCAATCATAAAATAGTCTAATATCTTCATTTTTTCAACATACGTAGCTATTACCCTCGAAAACTAAAACTTTTGAAATAGGAAAAGAGCCTTTAATCACATTCTTTACCATTTGCAATCATAAAATAGTCTAATATCTTCATTTTTTCAACATACGTAGCTATTACCCTCGAAAACTAAAACTTTTGACATAGGAAAAGAGCCTTTAATCACATTCTTTACCATGTGCAATCATAAAATAGTCTAATATCTTCATTTTTTCAACATACGTAGCTATTACCCTCGAAAACTAAAACTTTTGAAATAGGAAAAGAGCCTTTAATCACATTCTTTACCATGTTGCAATCATAAAATAGTCTAATATCTTCATTTTTTCAACATACGTAGCTATTACCCTCGAAAACTAAAACTTTTGAAATAGGAAAAGAGCCTTTAATCACATTCTTTACCATGTGCAATCATAAAATTGTCTAATATCTTCATTTTTTCAACATACGTAGCTATTACCCTCGAAAACTAAAACTTTTGAAATAGGAAAAGAGCCTTTAATCACATTCTTTACCATGTGCAATCATAAAATAGTCTAATATCTTCATTTTTTCAACATACGTAGCTATTACCCTCGAAAACTAAAACTTTTGAAATAGGAAAAGAGCCTTTAATCACATTCTTTACCATGTGCAATCATAAAATAGTCTAATATCTTCATTTTTTCAACATACGTAGCTATTACCCTCGAAAACTAAAACTTTTGAAATAGGAAAAGAGCCTTTAATCACATTCTTTACCATGTGCAATCATAAAATAGTCTAATATCTTCATTTTTTCAACATACGTAGCTATTACCCTCGAAAACTAAAACTTTTGAAATAGGAAAAGAGCCTTTAATCACATTCTTTACCATGTGCAATCATAAAATAGTCTAATATCTTCATTTTTTCAACATACGTAGCTATTACCCTCGAAAACTAAAACTTTTGAAATAGGAAAAGAGCCTTTAATCACATTCTTTACCATTTGCAATCATAAAATAGTCTAATATCTTCATTTTTTCAACATACGTAGCTATTACCCTCGAAAACTAAAACTTTTGAAATAGGAAAAGAGCCTTTAATCACATTCTTTACCATGTGCAATCATAAAATAGTCTAATATCTTCATTTTTTCAACATACGTAGCTATTACCCTCGAAAACTAAAACTTTTGACATAGGAAAAGAGCCTTTAATCACATTCTTTACCATGTGCAATCATAAAATAGTCTAATATCTTCATTTTTTCAACATACGTAGCTATTACCCTCGAAAACTAAAACTTTTGAAATAGGAAAAGAGCCTTTAATCACATTCTTTACCATTTGCAATCATAAAATAGTCTAATATCTTCATTTTTTCAACATACGTAGCTATTACCCTCGAAAACTAAAACTTTTGACATAGGAAAAGAGCCTTTAATCACATTCTTTACCATTTGCAATCATAAAATAGTCTAATATCTTCATTTTTTCAACATACGTAGCTATTACCCTCGAAAACTAAAACTTTTGAAATAGGAAAAGAGCCTTTAATCACATTCTTTACCATGTGCAATCATAAAATAGTCTAATATCTTCATTTTTTCAACATACGTAGCTATTACCCTCGAAAACTAAAACTTTTGAAATAGGAAAAGAGCCTTTAATCACATTCTTTACCATGTGCAATCATAAAATAGTCTAATATCTTCATTTTTTCAACATACGTAGCTATTACCCTCGAAAACTAAAACTTTTGAAATAGGAAAAGAGCCTTTAATCACATTCTTTACCATGTGCAATCATAAAATAGTCTAATATCTTCATTTTTTCAACATACGTAGCTATTACCCTCGAAAACTAAAACTTTTGAAATAGGAAAAGAGCCTTTAATCACATTCTTTACCATGTGCAATCATAAAATAGTCTAATATCTTCATTTTTTCAACATACGTAGCTATTACCCTCGAAAACTAAAACTTTTGAAATAGGAAAAGAGCCTTTAATCACATTCTTTACCATTTGCAATCATAAAATAGTCTAATATCTTCATTTTTTCAACATACGTAGCTATTACCCTCGAAAACTAAAACTTTTGACATAGGAAAAGAGCCTTTAATCACATTCTTTACCATGTGCAATCATAAAATAGTCTAATATCTTCATTTTTTCAACATACGTAGCTATTACCCTCGAAAACTAAAACTTTTGAAATAGGAAAAGAGCCTTTAATCACATTTTTACCATGTGCAATCATAAAATAGTCTAATATCTTCATTTTTTCAACATACGTAGCTATTACCCTCGAAAACTAAAACTTTTGAAAGGAAAAGAGCCTTTAATCACATTCTTTACCATTTGCAATCATAAAATAGTCTAATATCTTCATTTTTTCAACATACGTAGCTATTACCCTCGAAAACTAAAACTTTTGACATAGGAAAAGAGCCTTTAATCACATTCTTTACCATGTGCAATCATAAAATAGTCTAATATCTTCATTTTTTCAACATACGTAGCTATTACCCTCGAAAACTAAAACTTTTGAAATAGGAAAAGAGCCTTTAATCACATTCTTTACCATGTGCAATCATAAAATAGTCTAATATCTTCATTTTTTCAACATACGTAGCTATTACCCTCGAAAACTAAAACTTTTGAAATAGGAAAAGAGCCTTTAATCACATTCTTTACCATGTGCAATCATAAAATTGTCTAATATAACTTCATTTTTTCAACATACGTAGCTATTACCCTCGAAAACTAAAACTTTTGAAATTTGAAAAGAGCCTTTAATCACATTCTTTACCATGTGCAATCATGAAATTGTCTAATATCTTCATTTTTTCAACATACGTAGCTATTACCCTCGAAAACTAAAACTTTTGAAATAGGAAAAGAGCCTTTAATCACATTCTTTACCATGTGCAATCATAAAATAGTCTAATATCTTCATTTTTTCAACATACGTAGCTATTACCCTCGAAAAACTAAAACTTTTGAAATAGGAAAAGAGCCTTTAATCACATTCTTTACCATGTGTAATCATAAAATAGTCTAATATCTTCATTTTTTCAACATACGTAGCTATTACCCTCGAAAACTAAAACTTTTGAAATAGGAAAAGAGCCTTTAATCACATTCTTTACCATGTGCAATCATAAAATAGTCTAATATCTTCATTTTTTCAACATACGTAGCTATTATCCCCGAAAACTAAAACTTTTGAAATAGGAAAAGAGCCTTTAATCACATTCTTTACCATTTGCAATCATAAAATAGTCTAATATCTTCATTTTTTCAACATACGTAGCTATTACCCTCGAAAACTAAAACTTTTGAAATAGGAAAAGAGCCTTTAATCACATTCTTTACCATGTGCAATCATAAAATAGTCTAATATCTTCATTTTTTCAACATACGTAGCTATTACCCTCGAAAACTAAAACTTTTGAAATAGGAAAAGAGCCTTTAATCACATTCTTTACCATGTGCAATCATAAAATAGTCTAATATCTTCATTTTTTCAACATACGTAGCTATTACCCTCGAAAACTAAAACTTTTGACATAGGAAAAGAGCCTTTAATCACATTCTTTACCATGTGCAATCATAAAATAGTCTAATATCTTCATTTTTTCAACATACGTAGCTATTACCCTCGAAAACTAAAACTTTTGAAATAGGAAAAGAGCCTTTAATCACATTCTTTACCATGTGCAATCATAAAATAGTCTAATATCTTCATTTTTTCAACATACGTAGCTATTACCCTCGAACACTAAAACTTTTGACATAGGAAAAGAGCCTTTAATCACATTCTTTACCATTTGCAATCATAAAATAGTCTAATATCTTCATTTTTTCAACATACGTAGCTATTACCCTCGAAAACTAAAACTTTTGAAATAGGAAAAGAGCCTTTAATCACATTCTTTACCATGTGCAATCATAAAATAGTCTAATATCTTCATTTTTTCAACATACGTAGCTATTACCCTCGAAAACTAAAACTTTTGACATAGGAAAAGAGCCTTTAATCACATTCTTTACCATTTGCAATCATAAAATAGTCTAATATCTTCATTTTTTCAACATACGTAGCTATTACCCTCGAAAACTAAAACTTTTGAAATAGGAAAAGAGCCTTTAATCACATTCTTTACCATGTGCAATCATAAAATTGTCTAATATCTTCATTTTTTCAACATACAGCTATTACCCTCGAAAACTAAAACTTTTGAAATAGGAAAAGAGCCTTTAATCACATTCTTTACCATTTGCAATCATAAAATAGTCTAATATCTTCATTTTTTCAACATACGTAGCTATTACCCTCGAAAACTAAAACTTTTGAAATAGGAAAAGAGCCTTTAATCACATTCTTTACCATTTGCAATCATAAAATAGTCTAATATCTTCATTTTTTCAACATACGTAGCTATTACCCTCGAAAACTAAAACTTTTGAAATAGGAAAAGAGCCTTTAATCACATTCTTTACCATGTGCAATCATAAAATAGTCTAATATCTTCATTTTTTCAACATACGTAGCTATTATCCCTCGAAAACTAAAACTTTTGAAATAGAAAAAGAGCCTTTAATCACATTCTTTACCATTTGCAATCATAAAATAGTCTAATATCTTCATTTTTTCAACATACGTAGCTATTACCCTCGAAAACTAAAACTTTTGAAATAGGAAAAGAGCCTTTAATCACATTCTTTACCATGTGCAATCATAAAATAGTCTAATATCTTCATTTTTTCAACATACGTAGCTATTACCCTCGAAAACTAAAACTTTTGAAATAGGAAAAGAGCCTTTAATCACATTCTTTACCATGTGCAATCATAAAATAGTCTAATATCTTCATGTTTTCAACATACGTAGCTATTACCCTCGAAAACTAAAAGTTTTGACATAGGAAAAGAGCCTTTAATCACATTCTTTACCATTTGCAATCATAAAATAGTCTAATATCTTCATTTTTTCAACTTACGTAGCTATTACCCTCGAAAACTAAAACTTTTGAAATAGGAAAAGAGCCTTTAATCACATTCTTTACCATGTGCAATCATAAAATAGTCTAATATCTTCATTTTTTCAAAATACATAGCTATTACCCTCGAAAACTAAAACTTTTGACATAGGAAAAGAGCCTTTAATCACATTCTTTACCATTTGCAATCATAAAATAATCTAATATCTTCATTTTATCGACATACGTAGCTATTACCCTCGAAAACTAAAATTTTTGAAATAGGAAAAGAGCCTTTAATCACATTCTTTACCATTTGCAATCATAAAATAGTCTAATATCTTCATTTTTTTAACATACGTAGCTATTACCCTCGAAAACTAAAACTTTTGACATAGGAAAAGAGCCTTTTATCACATTCTTTACCATTTGCAATCATAAAATAGTCTAATATCTTCATTTTTTCAACATACGTAGCTATTACCCTCGAAAACTAAAACTTTTGAAATAGGAAAAGAGCCTTTAATCACTTTCTTTACCATGTGCAATCATAAAATTGTCTAATATCTTCATTTTTTCCACAGACAAAGCTATTACCCACGAAAACTAAAACTTTTGAAATAGGAAAAGAGCCTTTAATCACATTCTTTACCATTTGCAATCATAAAATAGTCTAATATCTTCATTTTTTCAACAAACGTAGCTATTACCCTCGAAAACTAAAACTTTTGACATAGGAAAAGAGCCTTTAATCACATTCTTTACCATTTGCAATCATAAAATAGTCTAATATCTTCATTTTTTCAACATACGTAGCTATTACCCTCGAAAACTAAAACTTTTGAAATAGGAAAAGAGCCTTTAATCACATTCTTTACCATGTGCAATCATAAAATAGTCTAATATCTTCATTTTTTCAACATACGTAGCTATTACCCTCGAAAACTAAAACTTTTGAAATAGGAAAAGAGCCTTTAATCACATTCTTTACCATTTGCAATCATAAAATAGTCTAATATCTTCATTTTTTCAACATACGTAGCTATTACCCTCGAAAACTAAAACTTTTGACATAGGAAAAGAGCCTTTAATCACATTCTTTACCATTTGCAATCATAAAATAGTCTAATATCTTCATTTTTTCGACATACGTAGCTATTACCCTCGAAAACTAAAACTTTTGAAATAGGAAAAGAGCCTTTAATCACATTCTTTACCATTTGCAATCATAAAATAGTCTAATATCTTCATTTTTTCAACATACGTAGCTATTACCCCCGAAAACTAAAACTTTTGAAATAGAAAAAGAGCCTTTAATCACATTCTTTACCATTTGCAATCATAAAATAGTCTAATATCTTCATTTTTTCAACATACGTAGCTATTACCCTCGAAAACTAAAACTTTTGAAATAGGAAAAGAGCCTTTAATTACATTCTTTACCATGTGCAATCATAAAATTGTCTAATATCTTCATTTTTTCCACAGACAAAGCTATTACCCTCGAAAACTAAAACTTTTGAAATAGGAAAAGAGCCTTTAATCACATTCTTTACCATGTGCAATCATAAAATTGTCTTAATCACATTCTTTACCATTTGCAATCATAAAATAGTCTAATATCTTCATTTTTTCAACATACGTAGCTATTACCCTCGAAAACTAAAACTTTTGAAATAGGAAAAGAGCCTTTAATCACATTCTTTACCATGTGCAATCATAAAATAGTCTAATATCTTCATTTTTTCAACATACGTAGCTATTACCCTCGAAAACTAAAACTTTTGAAATAGGAAAAGAGCCTTTAATCACATTCTTTACCCTGTGCAATCATAAAATTGTCTAATATCTTCATTTTTTCGCCATACGTAGCTATTACCCTCGAAAACTAAAACTTTTGAAATAGGAAAAGAGCCTTTAATCACATTCTTTACCATGTGCAATCATAAAATTGTCTAATATCTTCTTTTTTTCAACATACGTAGCTATTACCGTCTAGAACTAAAACTTTTGACGTAGGAAAAGAGCCTTTAATCACATTATTTACCATTTGGAATCATAAAATAGTCTAATATCTTCATTTTTTCAACATACGTAGCTATTAACCTCGAAAACTAAAACTTTTGAAATAGGAAAAGAGCCTTTAATCACATCCTTTACCATATGCAATCATAAAATAGTCTAATATCTTCATTTTTTTAACATACGTAGCTATTACCCTCGAAAACTAAAACTTTTGAAATAGGAAAAGAGCCTTTAATCACATTCTTTACCATTTGTAATCATAAAATAGTCTAATATCTTCATTTTTTCAACATACGTAGCTATTACCCTCGAAAACTAAAACTTTTGAAATAGGAAAAGAGCCTTTAATCACATTTTTACCATGTGCAATCATAAAATAGTCTAATATCTTCATTTTTTCAACATACGTAGCTATTACCCCTAAAATTAAAACTTTTGTCATAGGAAAAGAGCCTTTAATCACATTCTTTACCCTTTGCAATCATAAAATAGTCTAATATCTTCATTTTTTCAACATACGTAGCTATTACCCTCGAAAACTAAAACTTTTGACATAGGAAAAGAACCTTTAATCACATTCTTTACCATTTGCAATCATAAAATAGTCTAATATCTTCATTTTTTCAACATACGTAGCTATTACCCCCGAAAACTAAAACTTTTGAAATAGGAAAAGAGCCTTTAATCACATTCTTTACCATTTGCAATCATAAAATAGTCTAATATCTTCATTTTTTCAACATACGTAGCTATTAGCCGCGAAAACTAAAACTTTTGAAATAGGAAAAGAGCCTTTAATCACATTCTTTACCATTTGCAATCATAAAATAGTCTAATATCTTCATTTTTTCAACAAACGTAGCTATTACCCTCGAGAACTAAAACTTTTGAAATAGGAAAAGAGCCTTTAATCACATTCTTTACCATTTGCAATCATAAAATAGTCTAATATCTTCATTTTTTCAACATACGTAGCTATTACCCTCGAAAACTAAAACTTTTGAAATAGGAAAAGAGCCTTTAATCACATTCTTTACTATGCGCAATCATAAAATTGTCTAATATCTTCATGTTTTCAACATACGTAGCTATTACCCTCGAAAACTAAAACTTTTGAAATAGGAAAAGAGCCTTTAATCACATTCTTTACCATTTGCAATCATAAAATAGTCTAATATCTTCATTTTTTCAACATACGTAGCTATTACCCTCGAAAACTAAAACTTTTGAAATAGGAAAAGAGCCTTTAATCACATTCTTTACCATTTGCAATCATAAAATAGTCTAATATCTTCATTTTTTCAACATACGTAGCTATTACCCTCGAAAACTAAAACTTTTGAAATAGGAAAAGAGCCTTTAATCACATTCTTTACCATGTGCAATCATAAAATAGTCTAATATCTTCATGTTTTCAACATACGTAGCTATTACCCTCGAAAACTAAAAGTTTTGAAATAGGAAAAGAGCCTTTAATCACATCCTTTACCATTTGCAATCATAAAATAGTCTAATATCTTCATTTTTCAACTTACGTAGCTATTACCCTCGAAAACTAAAACTTTTGAAATAGGAAAAGAGCCTTTAATCACATTCTTTACCATGTGCAATCATAAAATAGTCTAATATCTTCATTTTTTCAAAATACATAGCTATTACCCTCGAAAACTAAAACTTTTGACATAGGAAAAGAGCCTTTAATCACATTCTTTACCATTTGCAATCATAAAATAATCTAATATCTTCATTTTTTAGACATACGTAGCTATTACCCTCGAAAACTAAAATTTTTGAAATAGGAAAAGAGCCTTTAATCACATTCTTTACCATTTGCAATCATAAAATAGTCTAATATCTTCATTTTTTTAACATACGTAGCTATTACCCTCGAAAACTAAAACTTTTGACATAGGAAAAGAGCCTTTTATCACATTCTTTACCATTTGCAATCATAAAATAGTCTAATATCTTCATTTTTTCAACATACGTAGCTATTACCCTCGAAAACTAAAACTTTTGAAATAGGAAAAGAGCCTTTAATCACTTTCTTTACCATGTGCAATCATAAAATTGTCTAATATCTTCATTTTTTCCACAGACAAAGCTATTACCCACGAAAACTAAAACTTTTGAAATAGGAAAAGAGCCTTTAATCACATTCTTTACCATGTGCAATCATAAAATAGTCTAATATCTTCATTTTTTCAACATACGTAGCTATTACCCTCGAAAACTAAAACTTTTGAAATAGGAAAAGAGCCTTTAATCACATTCTTTACCATTTGCAATCATAAAATAGTCTAATATCTTCATTTTTTCAACATACGTAGCTATTACCCTCGAAAACTAAAACTTTTGAAATAGGAAAAGAGCCTTTAATCACATTCTTTACCATTTGCAATCATAAAATAGTCTAATATCTTCATTTTTTCAACATACGTAGCTATTACCCTCGAAAACTAAAACTTTTGAAATAGGAAAAGAGCCTTTAATCACATTCTTTACCATTTGCAATCATAAAATAGTCTAATATCTTCATTTTTTCAACATACGTAGCTATTACCCTCGAAAACTAAAACTTTTGAAATAGGAAAAGAGCCTTTAATCACATTCTTTACCATTTGCAATCATAAAATAGTCTAATATCTTCATTTTTTCAACATACGTAGCTATTACCGCGAAAACTAAAACTTTTGAAATAGGAAAAGAGCCTTTAATCACATTCTTTACCATTTGCAATCATAAAATAGTCTAATATCTTCATTTTTTCAACATACGTAGCTATTACCCTCGAAAACTAAAACTTTTGAAATAGGAAAAGAGCCTTTAATCACATTCTTTACCATTTGCAATCATAAAATAGTCTAATATCTTCATTTTTTCAACATACGTAGCTATTACCCTCGAAAACTAAAACTTTTGAAATAGGAAAAGAGCCTTTAATCACATTCTTTACCATTTGCAATCATAAAATAGTCTAATATCTTCATTTTTCAACATACGTAGCTATTACCCTCGAAAACTAAAACTTTTGAAATAGGAAAAGAGCCTTTAATCACATTCTTTACCATTTGCAATCATAAAATAGTCTAATATCTTCATTTTTTCAACATACGTAGCTATTACCCTCGAAAACTAAAACTTTTGAAATAGGAAAAGAGCCTTTAATCACATTCTTTACCATTTGCAATCATAAAATAGTCTAATATCTTCATTTTTTCCACAGACAAAGCTATTACCCTCGAAAACTAAAACTTTTGAAATAGGAAAAGAGCCTTTAATCACATTCTTTACCATTTGCAATCATAAAATAGTCTAATATCTTCATTTTTTCAACATACGTAGCTATTACCCTCGAAAACTAAAACTTTTGACATAGGAAAAGAGCCTTTAATCACATTCTTTACCAAGTGCAATCATAAAATTGTCTAATATCTTCATTTTTTCAACATACGTAGCTATTACCCTCGAAAACTAAAACTTTTGAAATAGGAAAAGAGCCTTTAATCACATTCTTTACCATTTTCAATCATAAAATAGTCTAATATCTTCATTTTTTCAACATACGTAGCTATTACCCTCGAAAACTAAAACTTTTGAAATAGGAAAAGAGCCTTTAATCACATTCTTTACCATTGCAATCATAAAATAGTCTAATATCTTCATTTTTTCAACATACGTAGCTATTACCCTCCGAAAACTAAAACTTTTGAAATAGGAAAAGAGCCTTTAATCACATTCTTTACCATTTGCAATCATAAAATAGTCTAATATCTTCATTTTTTCAACATACGCAGCTATTACCCTCGAAAACTAAAACTTTTGAAATAGGAAAAGAGCCTTTAATCACATTCTTTACCATTTGCAATCATAAAATAGTCTAATATCTTCATTTTTTCAACATACGTAGCTATTACCCTCGAAAACTAAAACTTTTGAAATAGGAAAAGAGCCTTTAATCACATTCTTTACCATGTGCAATCATAAAGTAGTCTAAAATCTTCATTTTTTCACAGACAAAGCTATTACCCTCGAAAACTAAAACTTTTGAAATAGGAAAAGAGCCTTTAATCACATTCTTTACCATTTGCAATCATAAAATAGTCTAATATCTTCATTTTTTCAACATACGTAGCTATTACCCTCGAAAACTAAAACTTTTGAAATAGGAAAAGAGCCTTTAATCACATTCTTTACCAAGTGCAATCATAAAATTGTCTAATATCTTCATTTTTTCCACAGACAAAGCTATTACCCTCGAAAACTAAAACTTTTGAAATAGGAAAAGAGCCTTTAATCACATTCTTTACCATTTGCAATCATAAAATAGTCTAATATCTTCATTTTTTCAACATACGTAGCTATTACCCTCGAAAACTAAAACTTTTGAAATAGGAAAAGAGCCTTTAATCACATTCTTTACCATGTGCAATCATAAAATAGTCTAATATCTTCATTTTTTCAACATACGTAGCTATTACCCCGAAAACTAAAACTTTTGAAATAGGAAAAGAGCCTTCAATCACATTCTTTACCATTTGCAATCATAAAATAGTCTAATATCTTCATTTTTTCAACATACGTAGCTATTACCCTCGAAAACTAAAACTTTTGAAATAGGAAAAGAGCCTTTAATCACATTCTTTACCATATGCAATCATAAAATAGTCTAATATCTTCATTTTTTCAACATACGTAGCTATTACCCTCGAAAACTAAAACTTTTGAAATAGGAAAAGAGCCTTTAATCACATTCTTTACCATTTGCAATCATAAAATAGTCTAATATCTTCATTTTTTCAACATACGTAGCTATTACCCTCGAAAACTAAAACTTTTGAAATAGGAAAAGAGCCTTTAATCACATTCTTTACCATTTGCAATCATAAAATAGTCTAATATCTTCATTTTTTCAAAATACGTACCTATTACCCTCGAAAACTAAAACTTTTGAAATAGGAAAAGAGCCTTTAATCACATTATTTACCATTTGCAATCATAAAATAGTCTAATATCTTCATTTTTTCAACATACGTAGCTATTACCCTCGAAAACTAAAACTTTTGAAATAGGAAAAGAGCCTTTAATCACATTCTTCACCATTTGCAATCATAAAATAGTCTAATATCTTCTTTTTTTCAACATACGTAGCTCTTACCCCCCAAAACTAAAACTTTTGAAATAGGAAAAGAGCCTTTAATCACATTCTTTACCATTTGCAATCATAAAATAGTCTAATATCTTCATTTTTTCAACATACGTAGCTATTACCCTCGAAAACTAAAACTTTTGAAATAGGAAAAGAGCCTTTAATCACATTCTTTACCATTTGCAATCATAAAATAGTCTAATATCTTCATTTTTTCAACATACGTACCTATTACCCTCAAAAACTAAAACTTTTGAAATAGGAAAAGAGCCTTTAATCACATTCTTTACCATGTGCAATCATAAAATAGTCTAATATCTTCATTTTTTCAACATACGTAGCTATTACCCCCGAAAACTACAACTTTTGAAATAGGAAAAGAGCCTTCAATCACATTCTTTACCATTTGCAATAATAAAATAGTCTAATATCTTCATTTTTTCAACATACGCAGCTATTACCCTCGAAAACTAAAACTTTTGAAATAGGAAAAGAGCCTTTAATCACATTCTTTACCATGTGCAATCATAAAATAGTCTAATATCTTCATTTTTTCAACATACGTAGCTATTACCCTCGAAAACTAAAACTTTTGAAATAGGAAAAGAGCCTTTAATCACATTCTTTACCATTTGCAATCATAAAATAGTCTAATATCTTCATTTTTTCAACATACGTAGCTATTACCCTCGAAAACTAAAACTTTTGAAATAGGAAAAGAGCCTTTAATCACATTCTTTACCATTTGCAATCATAAAATAGTCTAATATCTTCATTTTTTCAAAATACGTACCTATTACCCTCGAAAACTAAAACTTTTGAAATAGGAAAAGAGCCTTTAATCACATTCTTTACCATTTGCAATCATAAAATAGTCTAATATCTTCATTTTTTCAACATACGTAGCTATTACCCTCGAAAACTAAAACTTTTGAAATAGGAAAAGAGCCTTTAATCACATTCTTCACCATTTGCAATCATAAAATAGTCTAATATCTTCTTTTTTTCAACATACTTAGCTATTACCCCCGAAAACTAAAACTTTTGAAATAGGAAAAGAGCCTTTAATCACATTCTTTACCATTTGCAATCATAAAATAGTCTAATATCTTCATTTTTTCAACATACGTAGCTATTAGCCGCGAAAACTAAAACTTTTGAAATAGGAAAAGAGCCTTTAATCACATTCTTTACCATTTGCAATCATAAAATAGTCTAATATCTTCATTTTTTCAACATACGTAGCTATTACCCTCGAAAACTAAAACTTTTGAAATAGGAAAAGAGCCTTTAATCACATTCTTTACCATTTGCAATCATAAAATAGTCTAATATCTTCATTTTTTCAACATACGTAGCTATTACCCTCGAAAACTAAAACTTTTGAAATAGGAAAAGAGCCTTTAATCACATTCTTTACTATGTGCAATCGTAAAATAGTCTAATATCTTCATGTTTTCAACATACGTAGCTATTACCCTCGAAAACTAAAACTTTTGAAATAGGAAAAGAGCCTTTAATCACATTCTTTACCATTTGCAATCATAAAATAATCTAATATCTTCATTTTTTCAACATACGTAGCTATTACCCTCGAAAACTAAAACTTTTGAAATAGGAAAAGAGTCTTTAATCACATTCTTTACCATTTGCAATCATAAAATAGTCTAATATCTTCATTTTTTTAACATACGTAGCTATTACCCTCGAAAACTAAAACTTTTGAAATAGGAAAAGAGCCTTTAATCACATTCTTCACCATTTGCAATCATAAAATAGTCTAATATCTTCTTTTTTTCAACATACGTAGCTATTACCCTCGAAAACTAAAACTTTTGAAATAGGAAAAGAGCCTTTAATCACATTCTTTACCATGTGCAATCATAAAATAGTCTAATATCTTCATTTTTTCAACATACGTAGCTATTACCCTCGAAAACTAAAACTTTTGGAATAGGAAAAGAGCCTTTAATCACATTCTTTACCATGTGCAATCATAAAATAGTCTAATATCTTCATTTTTTCAACATACGTAGCTATTACCCTCGAAAACTAAAACTTTTGGAATAGGAAAAGAGCCTTTAATCACATTCTTTACCATTTGCAATCATAATATAGTCTAATATCTTCATTTTTTCAACATACGTAGCTATTACCCTCGAAAACTAAAACTTTTGACATAGGAAAAGAGCCTTTAATCACATTCTTTACCATTTGCAATCATAAAATAGTCTAATATCTTCATTTTTTCAACATACGTAGCTGTTACCCTCGAAAACTAAAACTTTTGAAATAGGAAAAGAGCCTTTAATCACATTCTTTACCATTTGCAATCATAAAATAGTCTAATATCTTCATTTTTTCAACATACGTAGCTATTACCCTCGAAAACTAAAACTTTTGAAATAGGAAAAGAGCCTTTAATCACATTCTTTACCATTTGCAATCATAAAATAGTCTAATATCTTCATGTTTTTCAATATACGTAGCTATTACCCTCGAAAACTAAAAGTTTTGACATAGGAAAAGAGCCTTTAATCACATTCTTTACCATTTGCAATCATAAAATAGTCTAATATCTTCATTTTTTCAACATACGTAGCTATTACCCTCGAAAACTAAAACTTTTTAAATAGGAAAAGAGCCTTTAATCACATTCTTTACCATTTGCAATCATAAAATAGTCTAATATCTTCATTTTTTCAACATACGTAGCTATTACCCTCGAAAACTAAAACTTTTGAAATAGGAAAAGAGCCTTTAATCACATTCTTTACCATGTGCAATCATAAAATAGTCTAATATCTTCATGTTTTCAATATACGTAGCTATTACCCTCGAAAACTAAAAGTTTTGACATAGGAAAAGAGCCTTTAATCACATTCTTTACCATTTGCAATCATAAAATAGTCTAATATCTTCATTTTTTCAACATACGTAGCTATTACCCTCAAAAACTAAAACTTTTGACATAGGAAAAGAGCATTTAATCACATTCTTTACCATTTGCAATCATAAAATAGTCTAATATCTTCAGTTTTTCAACATACGTAGCTATTACCCTCGAAAACTAAAACTTTTGAAATAGGAAAAGAGCCTTTAATCACATTCTTTACCATGTGCAATCATAAAATAGTCTAATATCTTCATTTTTTCAACATACGTAGCTATTAACCTCGAAAACTAAAACTTTTGAAATAGGAAAAGAGCCTTTAATCACATTCTTTACCATTTGCAATCATAAAATAGTCTAATATCTTCATTTTTTCAACATACGTAGCTATTACCCTCGAAAACTAAAACTTTTGAAATAGGAAAAGAGCCTTTAATCACATTCTTTACCATTTGCAATCATAAAATTGTCTAATATCTTCATTTTTTCAACATACGTAACTATTACCCTCAAAAACTAAAACTTTTGAAATAGGAAAAGAGCCTTTGATCACATTCTTTACCATTTGTAATTATAAAATAGTCTAATATCTTCATTTTTTCAACATACGTAGCTACTACCCTCGAAAACTAAAACTTTTGAAATACGAAAAGAGCCTTTAATCACATTCTTTACCATTTGCAATCATAAAATAGTCTAATATCTTCATTTTTTCAAAATACGTAGCTATTACCCTCGAAAACTAAAACTTTTGAAATAGGAAAAGAGCCTTTAATCACATTCTTTACCATTTGCAATCATAAAATAGTCTAATATCTTCATTTTTCAACATACGTAGCTATTACCCTCGAAAACTAAAACTTTTGAAATAGGAAAAGAGCCTTTAATCACATTCTTCACCATTTGCAATCATAAAATAGTCTAATATCTTCTTTTTTTCAACATTCGTAGCTATTACCCTCGAAAACTAAAACTTTTGAAATAGGAAAAGAGCCTTTAATCACATTCTTTACCATGTGCAATCATAAAATAGTCTAATATCTTCATTTTTTCAACATACGTAGCTATTACCCTCGAAAACTAAAACTTTTGGAATAGGAAAAGAGCCTTTAATCACATTCTTTACCATGTGCAATCATAAAATAGTCTATTATCTTCATTTTTCAACATACGTAGCTATTACCCTCAAAAACTAAAACTTTTGGAATAGGAAAAGAGCCTTGAATCACATTCTTTACCATTTGCAATCATAAAATAGTCTAATATCTTCATTTTTTCAAAATACGTAGCTATTACCCTCGAAAACTAAAACTTTTGAAATAGGAAAAGAGCCTTTAATCACATTCTTTACCATTTGCAATCATAAAATAGTCTAATATCTTCATTTTTTCAACATACGTAGCTATTA
The DNA here is from genome assembly GCF_032884065.1 of Artemia franciscana. Lineage (NCBI taxonomy): Eukaryota > Metazoa > Arthropoda > Branchiopoda > Anostraca > Artemiidae > Artemia > Artemia franciscana. The sequence goes on from NW_027064760.1 coordinate 21,678, forward strand.
CCCTCGAAAACTAAAACTTTTGAAATAGGAAAAGAGCCTTTAATCACATTCTTCACCATTTGCAATCATAAAATAGTCTAATATCTTCTTTTTTTCAACATACGTAGCTATTACCCTCGAAAACTAAAACTTTTGAAATAGGAAAAGAGCCTTTAATCACATTCTTTACCTTGTGCAATCATAAAATAGTCTAATATCTTCATTTTTTCAACATACGTAGCTATTACCCTCGAAAACTACAACTTTTGGAATAGGAAAAGAGCCTTTAATCATATTCTTTACCATTTGCAATCATAAAATAGTCTAATATCTTCATTTTTTCAACATACGTAGCTATTACCCTCGAAAACTAAAACTTTTGACATAGGAAAAGAACCTTTAATCACATTCTTTACCATTTGCAATCATAAAATAGTCTAATATCTTCATTTTTTCAACATACGTAGCTGTTACCCTCGAAAACTAAAACTTTTGAAATAGGAAAAGAGCCTTTAATCACATTCTTTACCATTTGCAATCATAAAATAGTCTAATATCTTCATTTTTTCCACAGACATAGCTATTACCCTCGAAAACTAAAACTTTTGAAATAGGAAAAGAGCCTTTAATCACATTCTTTACCATTTGCAATCATAAAATAGTCTAATATCTTCATTTTTTCAACATACGTAGCTATTAGCCGCGAAAACTAAAACTTTTGAAATAGGAAAAGAGCCTTTAATCACATTCTTTACCATGTGCAATCATAAAATAGTCTAATATCTTCATTTTTTCAACATACGTAGCTATTACCCTCGAAAACCAAAACTTTTGAAATAGGAAAAGAGCCTTTAATCACATTCTTTACCATTTGCAATCATAAAATAGTCTAATATCTTCATTTTTTCAACATACGTAGCTATTACCCTCGAAAACTAAAACTTTTGAAATAGGAAAAGAGCCTTTAATCACATTCTTTACCATGTGCAATCATAAAATAGTCTAATATCTTCATGTTTTCAATATACGTAGCTATTACCCTCGAAAACTAAAAGTTTTGACATAGGAAAAGAGCCTTTAATCACATTCTTTACCCTTTGCAATCATAAAATAGTCTAATATCTTCATTTTTTCAACATACGTAGCTATTACCCTCAAAAACTAAAACTTTTGACATAGGAAAAGAGCATTTAATCACATTCTTTACCATTTGCAATCATAAAATAGTCTAATATCTTCATTTTTTCAACATACGTAGCTATTACCCTTGAAAACTAAAACTTTTGAAATAGGAGAAGAGCCTTTAATCACATTCTTTACCATGTGCAATCATAAAATAGTCTAATATCTTCATTTTTTCAACATACGTAGCTATTAACCTCGAAAACTAAAACTTTTGAAATAGGAAAAGAGCCTTTAATCACATTCTTTACCATTTGCAATCATAAAATAGTCTAATATCTTCATTTTTTCAACATACGTAGCTATTACCCTCGAAAACTAAAACTTTTGAAATAGGAAAAAAGCCTTTAATCACATTCTTTACCATTTGCAATCATAAAATTGTCTAATATCTTCATTTTTTCAACATACGTTACTATTACCCTCAAAAACTAAAACTTTTGAAATAGGAAAAGAGCCTTTGATCACATTCTTTACCATTTGTAATCATAAAATAGTCTAATATCTTCATTTTTTCAACATACGTAGCTATTACCCTCGAAAACCAAAACTTTTGAAATAGGAAAAGAGCCTTTAATCACATTCTTTACCATTTGCAATCATAAAATAGTCTAATATCTTCATTTTTTCAAAATACGTAGCTATTACCCTCGAAAACTAAAACTTTTGAAATAGGAAAAGAGCCTTTAATCACATTCTTTACCATTTGCAATCATAAAATAGTCTAATATCTTCATTTTTTCAACATACGTAGCTATTACCCTCGAAAACTAAAACTTTTGAAATAGGAAAAGAGCCTTTAATCACATTCTATACCATGTGCAATCATAAAATAGTCTAATATCCTCATTTTTTCAACATACGTAGCTATTACCCTCGAAAACTAAAACTTTTGAAATAGGAAAAGAGCCTTTAATCACATTCTTTACCATGTGCAATCATAAAATAGTCTAATATCTTCATTTTTTCAACATACGTAGCTATTACCCTCGAAAACTAAAACTTTTGGAATAGGAAAAGAGCCTTTAATCACATTCTTTACCATTTGCAATCATAAAATAGTCTAATATCTTCATTTTTTCAACATACGTAGCTATTACCCTCGAAAACTAAAACTTTTGAATAGGAAAAGAGCCTTTAATCGCATTCTTTACCATTTGCAATCATAAAATAGTCTAATATCTTCATTTTTTCAACATACGTAGCTATTACCCTCGAAAACTAAAACTTTTGACATAGGAAAAGAGCCTTTAATCACATTCTTTACCATTTGCAATCATAAAATAGTCTAATATCTTCATTTTTTCAACATACGTAGCTATTACCCGAAAACTAAAACTTTTGAAATAGGAAAAGAGCCTTTAATCACATTCTTTACCATTTGCAATCATAAAATAGTCTAATATCTTCATTTTTTCAACATACGTAGCTATTACCCTCGAAAACTAAAACTTTTGAAATAGGAAAAGAGCCTTTAATCACATTCTTTACCATTTGCAATCATAAAATAGTCTAATATCTTCATTTTTTCAACATACGTAGCTATTACCCTCGAAAACTAAAACTTTTGAAATAGGAAAAGAGCCTTTAATCACATTCTTTACCATGTGCAATCATAAAATAGTCTAATATCTTCATTTTTTCAATATACGTAGCTATTACCCTCGAAAACTAAAACTTTTGAAATAGGAAAAGAGCCTTTAATCACATTCTTTACCATTTGCAATCATAAAATAGTCTAATATCTTCATTTTTTCAACTTACGTAGCTATTACCCTCGAAAACTAAAACTTTTGACATAGG
>NW_027064761.1:0-24597 GCF_032884065.1 Artemia franciscana
CTAATCATCTTCATTTTTTCAACACACGTAGCTATTACCCTCGAAAACTAAAACTTTTGAAATAGGAAAAGAGCCTTTAATCACATTCTTTACCATTGTGCAATCATAAAATAGTCTAATATCTTCATTTTTTCAACATACGTAGCTATTACCCTCGAAAACTAAAACTTTTGAAATAGGAAAAGAGCCTTTAATCACATTCTTTACCATTTGCAATCATAAAATAGTCTAATATCTTCATTTTTTCAACATACGTAGCTATTACCCTCGAAAACTAAAACTTTTGAAATAGGAAAAGAGCCTTTAATCACATTCTTTACCATTTGCAATCATAAAATAGTCTAATATCTTCATTTTTTCAACATACGTAGCTATTACCCTCGAAAACTAAAACTTTTGAAATAGGAAAAGAGCCTTTAATCACATTCTTTACCATGTGCAATCATAAAATAGTCTATATCTTCATTTTTTCAACATACGTAGCTATTACCCTCGAAAACTAAAACTTTTGAAATAGGAAAAGAGCCTTTAATCACATTCTTTACCATGTGCAATCATAAAATAGTCTAATATCTTCATTTTTTTAACATACGTAGCTATTACCCTCGAAAACTAAAACTTTTGAAATAGGAAAAGAGCCTTTAATCACATTCTTTACCATTTGCAATCATAAAATAGTCTAATATCTTCATTTTTTCAACATACGTAGCTATTACCCTCGAAACTAAAACTTTTGAAATAGGAAAAGAGCCTTTAATCACATTCTTTACCATTTGCAATCATAAAATAGTCTAATATCTTCATTTTTTCAACATACGTAGCTATTACCCTCGAAAACTAAAACTTTTGAAATAGGAAAAGAGCCTTTAATCACATTCTTTACCATGTGCAATCATAAAATTGTCTAATATCTTCATTTTTTCAACATACGTAGCTATTACCCTCGAAAACTAAAACTTTTGAAATAGGAAAAGAGCCTTTAATCACATTCTTTACCATTTGCAATCATAAAATAGTCTAATATCTTCATTTTTTCAACATACGTAGCTATTACCCTCGAAAACTAAAACTTTTGAAATAGGAAAAGAGCCTTTAATCACATTCTTTACCATTTGCAATCATAAAATAGTCTAATATCTTCATTTTTTCAACATACGTAGCTATTACCCTCGAAAACTAAAACTTTTGAATAGGAAAAGAGCCTTTAATCACATTCTTTACCATGCAATCATAAAATAGTCTAATATCTTCATTTTTTCCAACATACGTAGCTATTACCCTCGAAAACTAAAACTTTTGAAATAGGAAAAGAGCCTTTAATCACATTCTTTACCATTTGCAATCATAAAATAGTCTAATATCTTCATTTTTTCAACATACGTAGCTATTACCCTCGAAAACTAAAACTTTTGAAATAGGAAAAGAGCCTTTAATCACATTCTTTACCATTTGCAATCATAAAATAGTCTAATATCTTCATTTTTTCAACATACGTAGCTATTACCCTCGAAAACTAAAACTTTTGAATAGGAAAAGAGCCTTTAATCACATTCTTTACCATGTGCAATCATAAAATAGTCTAATATCTTCATTTTTTCAACATACGTAGCTATTACCCTCGAAAACTAAAACTTTTGAAATAGGAAAAGAGCCTTTAATCACATTCTTTACCATGTGCAATCATAAAATAGTCTAATATCTTCATTTTTTCAACATACGTAGCTATTACCCTCGAAAACTAAAACTTTTGAAATAGGAAAAGAGCCTTTAATCACATTCTTTACCATGTGCAATCATAAAATAGTCTAATATCTTCATTTTTTCAACATACGTAGCTATTACCCTCGAAAACTAAAACTTTTGAAATAGGAAAAGAGCCTTTAATCACATTCTTTACCATGTGCAATCATAAAATAGTCTAATATCTTCATTTTTTCAACATACGTAGCTATTACCCTCGAAAACTAAAACTTTTGAAATAGGAAAAGAGCCTTTAATCACATTCTTTACCATTTGCAATCATAAAATAGTCTAATATCTTCATTTTTTCAACATACGTAGCTATTACCCTCGAAAACTAAAACTTTTGAAATAGGAAAAGAGCCTTTAATCACATTCTTTACCATTTGCAATCATAAAATAGTCTAATATCTTCATTTTTTCAACATACGTAGCTATTACCCTCGAAAACTAAAACTTTTGACAATAGGAAAAGAGCCTTTAATCACATTCTTTACCATGTGCAATCATAAAATAGTCTAATATCTTCATTTTTTCACATACGTAGCTATTACCCTCGAAAACTAAAACTTTTGAAATAGGAAAAGAGCCTTTAATCACATTCTTTACCATTGCAATCATAAAATAGTCTAATATCTTCATTTTTTCAACATACGTAGCTATTACCCTCGAAAACTAAAACTTTTGAATAGGAAAAGAGCCTTTAATCACATTCTTTACCATTTGCAATCATAAAATAGTCTAATATCTTCATTTTTTCAACATACGTAGCTATTACCCTCGAAAACTAAAACTTTTGAAATAGGAAAAGAGCCTTTAATCACATTCTTTACCATGTGCAATCATAAAATAGTCTAATATCTTCATTTTTTCAACATACGTAGCTATTACCCTCGAAAACTAAAACTTTTGAATAGGAAAAGAGCCTTTAATCACATTCTTTACCATGTGCAATCATAAAATAGTCTAATATCTTCATTTTTTCAACATACGTAGCTATTACCCTCGAAAACTAAAACTTTTGAAATAGGAAAAGAGCCTTTAATCACATTCTTTACCATTTGCAATCATAAAATAGTCTAATATCTTCATTTTTTCAACATACGTAGCTATTACCCTCGAAAACTAAAACTTTTGAAATAGGAAAAGAGCCTTTAATCACATTCTTTACCATGTGCAATCATAAAATAGTCTAATATCTTCATTTTTTCAACATACGTAGCTATTACCCTCGAAAACTAAAACTTTTGAAATAGGAAAAGAGCCTTTAATCACATTCTTTACCATTTGCAATCATAAAATAGTCTAATATCTTCATTTTTTCAACATACGTAGCTATTACCCTCGAAAACTAAAACTTTTGAAATAGGAAAAGAGCCTTTAATCACATTCTTTACCATGTGCAATCATAAAATAGTCTAATATCTTCATTTTTTCAACATACGTAGCTATTACCCTCGAAAACTAAAACTTTTGAAATAGGAAAAGAGCCTTTAATCACATTCTTTACCATGTGCAATCATAAAATAGTCTAATATCTTCATTTTTTCAACATACGTAGCTATTACCCTCGAAAACTAAAACTTTTGACATAGGAAAAGAGCCTTTAATCACATTCTTTACCATGTGCAATCATAAAATAGTCTAATATCTTCATTTTTTCAACATACGTAGCTATTACCCTCGAAAACTAAAACTTTTGACATAGGAAAAGAGCCTTTAATCACATTCTTTACCATTTGCAATCATAAAATAGTCTAATATCTTCATTTTTTCAACATACGTAGCTATTACCCTCGAAAACTAAAACTTTTGAAATAGGAAAAGAGCCTTTAATCACATTCTTTACCATTGCAATCATAAAATAGTCTAATATCTTCATTTTTTCAACATACGTAGCTATTACCCTCGAAAACTAAAACTTTTGAATAGGAAAAGAGCCTTTAATCACATTCTTTACCATTTGCAATCATAAAATAGTCTAATATCTTCATTTTTTCAACATACGTAGCTATTACCCTCGAAAACTAAAACTTTTGAAATAGGAAAAGAGCCTTTAATCACATTCTTTACCATTTGCAATCATAAAATAGTCTAATATCTTCATTTTTTCAACATACGTAGCTATTACCCTCGAAAACTAAAACTTTTGAAATAGGAAAAGAGCCTTTAATCACATTCTTTACCATGTGCAATCATAAAATAGTCTAATATCTTCATTTTTTCAACATACGTAGCTATTACCCTCGAAAACTAAAACTTTTGAATAGGAAAAGAGCCTTTAATCACATTCTTTACCATTTGCAATCATAAAATAGTCTAATATCTTCATTTTTTCAACATACGTAGCTATTACCCTCGAAAACTAAAACTTTTGAAATAGGAAAAGAGCCTTTAATCACATTCTTTACCATTTGCAATCATAAAATAGTCTAATATCTTCATTTTTTCAACATACGTAGCTATTACCCTCGAAAACTAAAACTTTTGAAATAGGAAAAGAGCCTTTAATCACATTCTTTACCATTTGCAATCATAAAATAGTCTAATATCTTCATTTTTTCAACATACGTAGCTATTACCCTCGAAAACTAAAACTTTTGAAATAGGAAAAGAGCCTTTAATCACATTCTTTACCATTTGCAATCATAAAATAGTCTAATATCTTCATTTTTTCAACATACGTAGCTATTACCCTCGAAAACTAAAACTTTTGAAATAGGAAAAGAGCCTTTAATCACATTCTTTACCATGTGCAATCATAAAATAGTCTAATATCTTCATTTTTTCAACATACGTAGCTATTACCCTCGAAAACTAAAACTTTTGAAATAGGAAAAGAGCCTTTAATCACATTCTTTACCATGTGCAATCATAAAATAGTCTAATATCTTCATTTTTTCAACATACGTAGCTATTACCCTCGAAAACTAAAACTTTTGAAATAGGAAAAGAGCCTTTAATCACATTCTTTACCATTTGCAATCATAAAATAGTCTAATATCTTCATTTTTTCAACATACGTAGCTATTACCCTCGAAAACTAAAACTTTTGACATAGGAAAAGAGCCTTTAATCACATTCTTTACCATTTGCAATCATAAAATAGTCTAATATCTTCATTTTTTCAACATACGTAGCTATTACCCTCGAAAACTAAAACTTTTGACATAGGAAAAGAGCCTTTAATCACATTCTTTACCATTGCAATCATAAAATAGTCTAATATCTTCATTTTTTCAACATACGTAGCTATTACCCTCGAAAACTAAAACTTTTGACATAGGAAAAGAGCCTTTAATCACATTCTTTACCATGTGCAATCATAAAATAGTCTAATATCTTCATTTTTTCAACATACGTAGCTATTACCCTCGAAAACTAAAACTTTTGACATAGGAAAAGAGCCTTTAATCACATTCTTTACCATGTGCAATCATAAAATAGTCTAATATCTTCATTTTTTCAACATACGTAGCTATTACCCTCGAAAACTAAAACTTTTGACATAGGAAAAGAGCCTTTAATCACATTCTTTACCATGTGCAATCATAAAATAGTCTAATATCTTCATTTTTTCAACATACGTAGCTATTACCCTCGAAAACTAAAACTTTTGAAATAGGAAAAGAGCCTTTAATCACATTCTTTACCATTTGCAATCATAAAATAGTCTAATATCTTCATTTTTTCAACATACGTAGCTATTACCCTCGAAAACTAAAACTTTTGAAATAGGAAAAGAGCCTTTAATCACATTCTTTACCATGTGCAATCATAAAATAGTCTAATATCTTCATTTTTTCAACATACGTAGCTATTACCCTCGAAAACTAAAACTTTTGAATAGGAAAAGAGCCTTTAATCACATTCTTTACCATTGCAATCATAAAATAGTCTAATATCTTCATTTTTTCAACATACGTAGCTATTACCCTCGAAAACTAAAACTTTTGAATAGGAAAAGAGCCTTTAATCACATTCTTTACCATTTGCAATCATAAAATAGTCTAATATCTTCATTTTTTCAACATACGTAGCTATTACCCTCGAAAACTAAAACTTTTGACATAGGAAAAGAGCCTTTAATCACATTCTTTACCATGTGCAATCATAAAATAGTCTAATATCTTCATTTTTTCAACATACGTAGCTATTACCCTCGAAAACTAAAACTTTTGAAATAGGAAAAGAGCCTTTAATCACATTCTTTACCATGTGCAATCATAAAATAGTCTAATATCTTCATTTTTTCAACATACGTAGCTATTACCCTCGAAAACTAAAACTTTTGAAATAGGAAAAGAGCCTTTAATCACATTCTTTACCATTTGCAATCATAAAATAGTCTAATATCTTCATTTTTTCAACATACGTAGCTATTACCCTCGAAAACTAAAACTTTTGAAATAGGAAAAGAGCCTTTAATCACATTCTTTACCATTTGCAATCATAAAATAGTCTAATATCTTCATTTTTTCAACATACATAGCCATTACCCTCGAAAACTAAAACTTTTGACATAGGAAAAGAGCCTTTAATCACATTCTTTACCATTTGCAATCAAAAAATAGTCTAATATCTTCATTTTTTCAACATACGTAGCTATTACCCTCGAAAACTAAAACTTTTGACAATAGGAAAAGAGCCTTTAATCACATTCTTTACCATTTGCAATCATAAAATAGTCTAATATCTTCATTTTTTCAACATACGTAGCTATTACCCTCGAAAACTAAAACTTTTGACATAGGAAAAGAGCCTTTAATCACATTCTTTACCATTTGCAATCATAAAATAGTCTAATATCTTCATTTTTTCAACATACGTAGCTATTACCCTCGAAAACTAAAACTTTTGAAATAGGAAAAGAGCCTTTAATCACATTCTTTACCATTTGCAATCATAAAATAGTCTAATATCTTCATTTTTTCAACATACGTAGCTATTACCCTCGAAAACTAAAACTTTTGACATAGGAAAAGAGCCTTTAATCACATTCTTTACCATTTGCAATCATAAAATAGTCTAATATCTTCATTTTTTCAACATACGTAGCTATTACCCTCGAAAACTAAAACTTTTGAAATAGGAAAAGAGCCTTTAATCACATTCTTTACCATGTGCAATCATAAAATAGTCTAATATCTTCATTTTTTCAACATACGTAGCTATTACCCTCGAAAACTAAAACTTTTGAAATAGGAAAAGAGCCTTTAATCACATTCTTTACCATGTGCAATCATAAAATAGTCTAATATCTTCATTTTTTCAACATACGTAGCTATTACCCTCGAAAACTAAAACTTTTGAAATAGGAAAAGAGCCTTTAATCACATTCTTTACCATTTGCAATCATAAAATAGTCTAATATCTTCATTTTTTCAACATACGTAGCTATTACCCTCGAAAACTAAAACTTTTGACATAGGAAAAGAGCCTTTAATCACATTCTTTACCATGTGCAATCATAAAATAGTCTAATATCTTCATTTTTTCAACATACGTAGCTATTACCCTCGAAAACTAAAACTTTTGAAATAGGAAAAGAGCCTTTAATCACATTCTTTACCATGTGCAATCATAAAATAGTCTAATATCTTCATTTTTTCAACATACGTAGCTATTACCCTCGAAAACTAAAACTTTTGACATAGGAAAAGAGCCTTTAATCACATTCTTTACCATTGCAATCATAAAATAGTCTAATATCTTCATTTTTTCACAGACGTAGCTATTACCCTCGAAAACTAAAACTTTTGAAATAGGAAAAGAGCCTTTAATCACATTCTTTACCATTTGCAATCATAAAATAGTCTAATATCTTCATTTTTTCAACATACGTAGCTATTACCCTCGAAAACTAAAACTTTTGAAATAGGAAAAGAGCCTTTAATCACATTCTTTACCATTTGCAATCATAAAATAGTCTAATATCTTCATTTTTTCAACATACGTAGCTATTACCCTCGAAAACTAAAACTTTTGAAATAGGAAAAGAGCCTTTAATCACATTCTTTACCATTGCAATCATAAAATAGTCTAATATCTTCATTTTTTCAACATACGTAGCTATTACCCTCGAAAACTAAAACTTTTGACATAGGAAAAGAGCCTTTAATCACATTCTTTACCATTTGCAATCATAAAATAGTCTAATATCTTCATTTTTTCAACATACGTAGCTATTACCCTCGAAAACTAAAACTTTTGAAATAGGAAAAGAGCCTTTAATCACATTCTTTACCATTTGCAATCATAAAATAGTCTAATATCTTCATTTTTTCAACATACGTAGCTATTACCCTCGAAAACTAAAACTTTTGACATAGGAAAAGAGCCTTTAATCACATTCTTTACCATTTGCAATCATAAAATAGTCTAATATCTTCATTTTTTCAACATACGTAGCTATTACCCTCGAAAACTAAAACTTTTGACATAGGAAAAGAGCCTTTAATCACATTCTTTACCATTTGCAATCATAAAATAGTCTAATATCTTCATTTTTTCAACATACGTAGCTATTACCCTCGAAAACTAAAACTTTTGAAATAGGAAAAGAGCCTTTAATCACATTCTTTACCATGTGCAATCATAAAATAGTCTAATATCTTCATTTTTTCAACATACGTAGCTATTACCCTCGAAAACTAAAACTTTTGACATAGGAAAAGAGCCTTTAATCACATTCTTTACCATGTGCAATCATAAAATAGTCTAATATCTTCATTTTTTCAACATACGTAGCTATTACCCTCGAAAACTAAAACTTTTGAAATAGGAAAAGAGCCTTTAATCACATTCTTTACCATGTGCAATCATAAAATAGTCTAATATCTTCATTTTTTCAACATACGTAGCTATTACCCTCGAAAACTAAAACTTTTGACATAGGAAAAGAGCCTTTAATCACATTCTTTACCATTTGCAATCATAAAATAGTCTAATATCTTCATTTTTTCAACATACGTAGCTATTACCCTCGAAAACTAAAACTTTTGAAATAGGAAAAGAGCCTTTAATCACATTCTTTACCATTTGCAATCATAAAATAGTCTAATATCTTCATTTTTTCAACATACGTAGCTATTACCCTCGAAAACTAAAACTTTTGACATAGGAAAAGAGCCTTTAATCACATTCTTTACCATGTGCAATCATAAAATAGTCTAATATCTTCATTTTTTCAACATACGTAGCTATTACCCTCGAAAACTAAAACTTTTGACATAGGAAAAGAGCCTTTAATCACATTCTTTACCATGTGCAATCATAAAATAGTCTAATATCTTCATTTTTTCAACATACGTAGCTATTACCCTCGAAAACTAAAACTTTTGAAATAGGAAAAGAGCCTTTAATCACATTCTTTACCATGTGCAATCATAAAATAGTCTAATATCTTCATTTTTTCAACATACGTAGCTATTACCCTCGAAAACTAAAACTTTTGACATAGGAAAAGAGCCTTTAATCACATTCTTTACCATTTGCAATCATAAAATAGTCTAATATCTTCATTTTTTCAACATACGTAGCTATTACCCTCGAAAACTAAAACTTTTGAAATAGGAAAAGAGCCTTTAATCACATTCTTTACCATGTGCAATCATAAAATAGTCTAATATCTTCATTTTTTCAACATACGTAGCTATTACCCTCGAAAACTAAAACTTTTGAATAGGAAAAGAGCCTTTAATCACATTCTTTACCATTTGCAATCATAAAATAGTCTAATATCTTCATTTTTTCAACATACGTAGCTATTACCCTCGAAAACTAAAACTTTTGAATAGGAAAAGAGCCTTTAATCACATTCTTTACCATGTGCAATCATAAAATAGTCTAATATCTTCATTTTTTCAACATACGTAGCTATTACCCTCGAAAACTAAAACTTTTGAAATAGGAAAAGAGCCTTTAATCACATTCTTTACCATGTGCAATCATAAAATAGTCTAATATCTTCATTTTTTCAACATACGTAGCTATTACCCTCGAAAACTAAAACTTTTGAAATAGGAAAAGAGCCTTTAATCACATTCTTTACCATTTGCAATCATAAAATAGTCTAATATCTTCATTTTTTCAACATACGTAGCTATTACCCTCGAAAACTAAAACTTTTGACATAGGAAAAGAGCCTTTAATCACATTCTTTACCATTTGCAATCATAAAATAGTCTAATATCTTCATTTTTTCAACATACGTAGCTATTACCCTCGAAAACTAAAACTTTTGAAATAGGAAAAGAGCCTTTAATCACATTCTTTACCATGTGCAATCATAAAATAGTCTAATATCTTCATTTTTTCAACATACGTAGCTATTACCCTCGAAAACTAAAACTTTTGAAATAGGAAAAGAGCCTTTAATCACATTCTTTACCATTTGCAATCATAAAATAGTCTAATATCTTCATTTTTTCAACATACGTAGCTATTACCCTCGAAAACTAAAACTTTTGAAATAGGAAAAGAGCCTTTAATCACATTCTTTACCATTTGCAATCATAAAATAGTCTAATATCTTCATTTTTTCAACATACGTAGCTATTACCCTCGAAAACTAAAACTTTTGAAATAGGAAAAGAGCCTTTAATCACATTCTTTACCATGTGCAATCATAAAATAGTCTAATATCTTCATTTTTTCAACATACGTAGCTATTACCCTCGAAAACTAAAACTTTTGAAATAGGAAAAGAGCCTTTAATCACATTCTTTACCATGTGCAATCATAAAATAGTCTAATATCTTCATTTTTTCAACATACGTAGCTATTACCCTCGAAAACTAAAACTTTTGACATAGGAAAAGAGCCTTTAATCACATTCTTTACCATGTGCAATCATAAAATAGTCTAATATCTTCATTTTTTCAACATACGTAGCTATTACCCTCGAAAACTAAAACTTTTGAAATAGGAAAAGAGCCTTTAATCACATTCTTTACCATTTGCAATCATAAAATAGTCTAATATCTTCATTTTTTCAACATACGTAGCTATTACCCTCGAAAACTAAAACTTTTGAAATAGGAAAAGAGCCTTTAATCACATTCTTTACCATTTGCAATCATAAAATAGTCTAATATCTTCATTTTTTCAACATACGTAGCTATTACCCTCGAAAACTAAAACTTTTGAAATAGGAAAAGAGCCTTTAATCACATTCTTTACCATGTGCAATCATAAAATAGTCTAATATCTTCATTTTTTCAACAGACGTAGCTATTACCCTCGAAAACTAAAACTTTTGAAATAGGAAAAGAGCCTTTAATCACATTCTTTACCATTGCAATCATAAAATAGTCTAATATCTTCATTTTTTCAACATACGTAGCTATTACCCTCGAAAACTAAAACTTTTGAAATAGGAAAAGAGCCTTTAATCACATTCTTTACCATTTGCAATCATAAAATAGTCTAATATCTTCATTTTTTCAACATACGTAGCTATTACCCTCGAAAACTAAAACTTTTGAAATAGGAAAAGAGCCTTTAATCACATTCTTTACCATGTGCAATCATAAAATAGTCTAATATCTTCATTTTTTCAACATACGTAGCTATTACCCTCGAAAACTAAAACTTTTGAAATAGGAAAAGAGCCTTTAATCACATTCTTTACCATGTGCAATCATAAAATAGTCTAATATCTTCATTTTTTCAACATACGTAGCTATTACCCTCGAAAACTAAAACTTTTGAAATAGGAAAAGAGCCTTTAATCACATTCTTTACCATGTGCAATCATAAAATAGTCTAATATCTTCATTTTTTCAACATACGTAGCTATTACCCTCGAAAACTAAAACTTTTGACATAGGAAAAGAGCCTTTAATCACATTCTTTACCATTTGCAATCATAAAATAGTCTAATATCTTCATTTTTTCAACATACGTAGCTATTACCCTCGAAAACTAAAACTTTTGACATAGGAAAAGAGCCTTTAATCACATTCTTTACCATTTGCAATCATAAAATAGTCTAATATCTTCATTTTTTCAACATACGTAGCTATTACCCTCGAAAACTAAAACTTTTGAAATAGGAAAAGAGCCTTTAATCACATTCTTTACCATGTGCAATCATAAAATAGTCTAATATCTTCATTTTTTCAACATACGTAGCTATTACCCTCGAAAACTAAAACTTTTGAAATAGGAAAAGAGCCTTTAATCACATTCTTTACCATTTGCAATCATAAAATAGTCTAATATCTTCATTTTTTCAACATACGTAGCTATTACCCTCGAAAACTAAAACTTTTGAAATAGGAAAAGAGCCTTTAATCACATTCTTTACCATGTGCAATCATAAAATAGTCTAATATCTTCATTTTTTCAACATACGTAGCTATTACCCTCGAAAACTAAAACTTTTGAATAGGAAAAGAGCCTTTAATCACATTCTTTACCATTTGCAATCATAAAATAGTCTAATATCTTCATTTTTTCAACATACGTAGCTATTACCCTCGAAAACTAAAACTTTTGACATAGGAAAAGAGCCTTTAATCACATTCTTTACCATTTGCAATCATAAAATAGTCTAATATCTTCATTTTTTCAACATACGTAGCTATTACCCTCGAAAACTAAAACTTTTGAAATAGGAAAAGAGCCTTTAATCACATTCTTTACCATGTGCAATCATAAAATAGTCTAATATCTTCATTTTTTCAACATACGTAGCTATTACCCTCGAAAACTAAAACTTTTGAATAGGAAAAGAGCCTTTAATCACATTCTTTACCATTTGCAATCATAAAATAGTCTAATATCTTCATTTTTTCAACATACGTAGCTATTACCCTCGAAAACTAAAACTTTTGAAATAGGAAAAGAGCCTTTAATCACATTCTTTACCATGTGCAATCATAAAATAGTCTAATATCTTCATTTTTTCAACATACGTAGCTATTACCCTCGAAAACTAAAACTTTTGAAATAGGAAAAGAGCCTTTAATCACATTCTTTACCATGTGCAATCATAAAATAGTCTAATATCTTCATTTTTTCAACATACGTAGCTATTACCCTCGAAAACTAAAACTTTTGAAATAGGAAAAGAGCCTTTAATCACATTCTTTACCATGTGCAATCATAAAATAGTCTAATATCTTCATTTTTTCAACATACGTAGCTATTACCCTCGAAAACTAAAACTTTTGAAATAGGAAAAGAGCCTTTAATCACATTCTTTACCATTTGCAATCATAAAATAGTCTAATATCTTCATTTTTTCAACATACGTAGCTATTACCCTCGAAAACTAAAACTTTTGACATAGGAAAAGAGCCTTTAATCACATTCTTTACCATGTGCAATCATAAAATAGTCTAATATCTTCATTTTTTCAACATACGTAGCTATTACCCTCGAAAACTAAAACTTTTGAAATAGGAAAAGAGCCTTTAATCACATTCTTTACCATGTGCAATCATAAAATAGTCTAATATCTTCATTTTTTCAACATACGTAGCTATTACCCTCGAAAACTAAAACTTTTGACATAGGAAAAGAGCCTTTAATCACATTCTTTACCATGTGCAATCATAAAATAGTCTAATATCTTCATTTTTTCAACATACGTAGCTATTACCCTCGAAAACTAAAACTTTTGAAATAGGAAAAGAGCCTTTAATCACATTCTTTACCATTTGCAATCATAAAATAGTCTAATATCTTCATTTTTTCAACATACGTAGCTATTACCCTCGAAAACTAAAACTTTTGACATAGGAAAAGAGCCTTTAATCACATGAGCCTCGAAAACTTAAACTTTTGAAATAGGAAAAGAGCCTTTAATCACATTCTTTACCATTTGCAATCATAAAATAGTCTAATATCTTCATTTTTTCAACATACGTAGCTATTACCCTCGAAAACTAAAACTTTTGAAATAGGAAAAGAGCCTTTAATCACATTCTTTACCATTTGCAATCATAAAATAGTCTAATATCTTCATTTTTTCAACATACGTAGCTATTACCCTCGAAAACTAAAACTTTTGAAATAGGAAAAGAGCCTTTAATCACATTCTTTACCATGTGCAATCATAAAATAGTCTAATATCTTCATTTTTTCAACATACGTAGCTATTACCCTCGAAAACTAAAACTTTTGAAATAGGAAAAGAGCCTTTAATCACATTCTTTACCATGTGCAATCATAAAATAGTCTAATATCTTCATTTTTTCAACATACGTAGCTATTACCCTCGAAAACTAAAACTTTTGAAATAGGAAAAGAGCCTTTAATCACATTCTTTACCATTTGCAATCATAAAATAGTCTAATATCTTCATTTTTTCAACATACGTAGCTATTACCCTCGAAAACTAAAACTTTTGAAATAGGAAAAGAGCCTTTAATCACATTCTTTACCATGTGCAATCATAAAATAGTCTAATATCTTCATTTTTTCAACATACGTAGCTATTACCCTCGAAAACTAAAACTTTTGAATAGGAAAAGAGCCTTTAATCACATTCTTTACCATGTGCAATCATAAAATAGTCTAATATCTTCATTTTTTCAACATACGTAGCTATTACCCTCGAAAACTAAAACTTTTGAATAGGAAAAGAGCCTTTAATCACATTCTTTACCATGTGCAATCATAAAATAGTCTAATATCTTCATTTTTTCAACATACGTAGCTATTACCCTCGAAAACTAAAACTTTTGAAATAGGAAAAGAGCCTTTAATCACATTCTTTACCATTTGCAATCATAAAATAGTCTAATATCTTCATTTTTTCAACATACGTAGCTATTACCCTCGAAAACTAAAACTTTTGAAATAGGAAAAGAGCCTTTAATCACATTCTTTACCATGTGCAATCATAAAATAGTCTAATATCTTCATTTTTTCAACATACGTAGCTATTACCCTCGAAAACTAAAACTTTTGAAATAGGAAAAGAGCCTTTAATCACATTCTTTACCATGTGCAATCATAAAATAGTCTAATATCTTCATTTTTTCAACATACGTAGCTATTACCCTCGAAAACTAAAACTTTTGAAATAGGAAAAGAGCCTTTAATCACATTCTTTACCATGTGCAATCATAAAATAGTCTAATATCTTCATTTTTTCAACATACGTAGCTATTACCCTCGAAAACTAAAACTTTTGGGAAAAGAGCCTTTAATCACATTCTTTACCATTGCAATCATAAAATAGTCTAATATCTTCATTTTTTCAACATACGTAGCTATTACCCTCGAAAACTAAAACTTTTGAAATAGGAAAAGAGCCTTTAATCACATTCTTTACCATGTGCAATCATAAAATAGTCTAATATCTTCATTTTTTCAACATACGTAGCTATTACCCTCGAAAACTAAAACTTTTGAAATAGGAAAAGAGCCTTTAATCACATTCTTTACCATTTGCAATCATAAAATAGTCTAATATCTTCATTTTTTCAACATACGTAGCTATTACCCTCGAAAACTAAAACTTTTGAAATAGGAAAAGAGCCTTTAATCACATTCTTTACCATTGCAATCATAAAATAGTCTAATATCTTCATTTTTTCAACATACGTAGCTATTACCCTCGAAAACTAAAACTTTTGAAATAGGAAAAGAGCCTTTAATCACATTCTTTACCATTTGCAATCATAAAATAGTCTAATATCTTCATTTTTTCAACATACGTAGCTATTACCCTCGAAAACTAAAACTTTTGAAATAGGAAAAGAGCCTTTAATCACATTCTTTACCATTTGCAATCATAAAATAGTCTAATATCTTCATTTTTTCAACATACGTAGCTATTACCCTCGAAAACTAAAACTTTTGAAATAGGAAAAGAGCCTTTAATCACATTCTTTACCATTTGCAATCATAAAATAGTCTAATATCTTCATTTTTTCAACATACGTAGCTATTACCCTCGAAAACTAAAACTTTTGAAATAGGAAAAGAGCCTTTAATCACATTCTTTACCATTGCAATCATAAAATAGTCTAATATCTTCATTTTTTCAACATACGTAGCTATTACCCTCGAAAACTAAAACTTTTGAAATAGGAAAAGAGCCTTTAATCACATTCTTTACCATGTGCAATCATAAAATAGTCTAATATCTTCATTTTTTCAACATACGTAGCTATTACCCTCGAAAACTAAAACTTTTGAAAGGAAAAGAGCCTTTAATCACATTCTTTACCATGTGCAATCATAAAATAGTCTAATATCTTCATTTTTTCAACATACGTAGCTATTACCCTCGAAAACTAAAACTTTTGAAATAGGAAAAGAGCCTTTAATCACATTCTTTACCATTGCAATCATAAAATAGTCTAATATCTTCATTTTTTCAACATACGTAGCTATTACCCTCGAAAACTAAAACTTTTGAAATAGGAAAAGAGCCTTTAATCACATTCTTTACCATTGCAATCATAAAATAGTCTAATATCTTCATTTTTTCAACATACGTAGCTATTACCCTCGAAAACTAAAACTTTTGAAATAGGAAAAGAGCCTTTAATCACATTCTTTACCATTTGCAATCATAAAATAGTCTAATATCTTCATTTTTTCAACATACGTAGCTATTACCCTCGAAAACTAAAACTTTTGAAATAGGAAAAGAGCCTTTAATCACATTCTTTACCATGTGCAATCATAAAATAGTCTAATATCTTCATTTTTTCAACATACGTAGCTATTACCCTCGAAAACTAAAACTTTTGAAATAGGAAAAGAGCCTTTAATCACATTCTTTACCATGTGCAATCATAAAATAGTCTAATATCTTCATTTTTTCAACATACGTAGCTATTACCCTCGAAAACTAAAACTTTTGAAATAGGAAAAGAGCCTTTAATCACATTCTTTACCATTTGCAATCATAAAATAGTCTAATATCTTCATTTTTTCAACATACGTAGCTATTACCCTCGAAAACTAAAACTTTTGAAATAGGAAAAGAGCCTTTAATCACATTCTTTACCATGTGCAATCATAAAATAGTCTAATATCTTCATTTTTTCAACATACGTAGCTATTACCCTCGAAAACTAAAACTTTTGAAATAGGAAAAGAGCCTTTAATCACATTCTTTACCATTTGCAATCATAAAATAGTCTAATATCTTCATTTTTTCAACATACGTAGCTATTACCCTCGAAAACTAAAACTTTTGAAATAGGAAAAGAGCCTTTAATCACATTCTTTACCATTTGCAATCATAAAATAGTCTAATATCTTCATTTTTTCAACATACGTAGCTATTACCCTCGAAAACTAAAACTTTTGAAATAGGAAAAGAGCCTTTAATCACATTCTTTACCATGTGCAATCATAAAATAGTCTAATATCTTCATTTTTTCAACATACGTAGCTATTACCCTCGAAAACTAAAACTTTTGAAATAGGAAAAGAGCCTTTAATCACATTCTTTACCATTGCAATCATAAAATAGTCTAATATCTTCATTTTTTCAACATACGTAGCTATTACCCTCGAAAACTAAAACTTTTGAAATAGGAAAAGAGCCTTTAATCACATTCTTTACCATTTGCAATCATAAAATAGTCTAATATCTTCATTTTTTCAACATACGTAGCTATTACCCTCGAAAACTAAAACTTTTGAAATAGGAAAAGAGCCTTTAATCACATTCTTTACCATGTGCAATCATAAAATAGTCTAATATCTTCATTTTTTCAACATACGTAGCTATTACCCTCGAAAACTAAAACTTTTGAAATAGGAAAAGAGCCTTTAATCACATTCTTTACCATGTGCAATCATAAAATTGTCTAATATCTTCATTTTTTCAACATACGTAGCTATTACCCTCGAAAACTAAAACTTTTGAAATAGGAAAAGAGCCTTTAATCACATTCTTTACCATGTGCAATCATAAAATAGTCTAATATCTTCATTTTTTCAACATACGTAGCTATTACCCTCGAAAACTAAAACTTTTGAAATAGGAAAAGAGCCTTTAATCACATTCTTTACCATTTGCAATCATAAAATAGTCTAATATCTTCATTTTTTCAACATACGTAGCTATTACCCTCGAAAACTAAAACTTTTGAAATAGGAAAAGAGCCTTTAATCACATTCTTTACCATGTGCAATCATAAAATAGTCTAATATCTTCATTTTTTCAACATACGTAGCTATTACCCTCGAAAACTAAAACTTTTGAATAGGAAAAGAGCCTTTAATCACATTCTTTACCATGTGCAATCATAAAATAGTCTAATATCTTCATTTTTTCAACATACGTAGCTATTACCCTCGAAAACTAAAACTTTTGAAATAGGAAAAGAGCCTTTAATCACATTCTTTACCATGTGCAATCATAAAATAGTCTAATATCTTCATTTTTTCAACATACGTAGCTATTACCCTCGAAAACTAAAACTTTTGAAATAGGAAAAGAGCCTTTAATCACATTCTTTACCATTTGCAATCATAAAATAGTCTAATATCTTCATTTTTTCAACATACGTAGCTATTACCCTCGAAAACTAAAACTTTTGAAATAGGAAAAGAGCCTTTAATCACATTCTTTACCATGTGCAATCATAAAATAGTCTAATATCTTCATTTTTTCAACATACGTAGCTATTACCCTCGAAAACTAAAACTTTTGAAATAGGAAAAGAGCCTTTAATCACATTCTTTACCATGTGCAATCATAAAATAGTCTAATATCTTCATTTTTTCAACATACGTAGCTATTACCCTCGAAAACTAAAACTTTTGAAATAGGAAAAGAGCCTTTAATCACATTCTTTACCATTTGCAATCATAAAATAGTCTAATATCTTCATTTTTCAACATACGTAGCTATTACCCTCGAAAACTAAAACTTTTGAAATAGGAAAAGAGCCTTTAATCACATTCTTTACCATGTGCAATCATAAAATAGTCTAATATCTTCATTTTTTCAACATACGTAGCTATTACCCTCGAAAACTAAAACTTTTGAAATAGGAAAAGAGCCTTTAATCACATTCTTTACCATGTGCAATCATAAAATAGTCTAATATCTTCATTTTTTCAACATACGTAGCTATTACCCTCGAAAACTAAAACTTTTGAAATAGGAAAAGAGCCTTTAATCACATTCTTTACCATGTGCAATCATAAAATAGTCTAATATCTTCATTTTTTCAACATACGTAGCTATTACCCTCGAAAACTAAAACTTTTGAATAGGAAAAGAGCCTTTAATCACATTCTTTACCATGTGCAATCATAAAATAGTCTAATATCTTCATTTTTTCAACATACGTAGCTATTACCCTCGAAAACTAAAACTTTTGAAATAGGAAAAGAGCCTTTAATCACATTCTTTACCATGTGCAATCATAAAATAGTCTAATATCTTCATTTTTTCAACATACGTAGCTATTACCCTCGAAAACTAAAACTTTTGAAATAGGAAAAGAGCCTTTAATCACATTCTTTACCATGTGAATCATAAAATAGTCTAATATCTTCATTTTTTCAACATACGTAGCTTTTACCCTCGAAAACTAAAACTTTTGAAATAGGAAAAGAGCCTTTAATCACATTCTTTACCATGTGCAATCATAAAATTGTCTAATATCTTCATTTTTTCAACATACGTAGCTATTACCCTCGAAAACTAAAACTTTTGAATAGGAAAAGAGCCTTTAATCACATTCTTTACCATTTGCAATCATAAAATAGTCTAATATCTTCATTTTTTCAACATACGTAGCTATTACCCTCGAAAACTAAAACTTTTGAAATAGGAAAAGAGCCTTTAATCACATTCTTTACCATGTGCAATCATAAAATAGTCTAATATCTTCATTTTTTCAACATACGTAGCTATTACCCTCGAAAACTAAAACTTTTGAAATAGGAAAAGAGCCTTTAATCACATTCTTTACCATTGCAATCATAAAATAGTCTAATATCTTCATTTTTTCAACATACGTAGCTATTACCCTCGAAAACTAAAACTTTTGAAATAGGAAAAGAGCCTTTAATCACATTCTTTACCATGTGCAATCATAAAATAGTCTAATATCTTCATTTTTTCAACATACGTAGCTATTACCTCGAAAACTAAAACTTTTGAAATAGGAAAAGAGCCTTTAATCACATTTTTTACCATGTGCAATCATAAAATACTCTAATATCTTCATTTTTTCAACATACGTAGCTATTACCCTCGAAAACTAAAACTTTTGAAATAGGAAAAGAGCCTTTAATCACATTCTTTACCATGTGAATCATAAAATTGTCTAATATCTTCATTTTTTCAACATACGTAGCTATTACCCTCGAAAACTAAAACTTTTGAAATAGGAAAAGAACCTTTAATCACATTCTTTACCATGTGCAACCATAAAATAGTCTAATATCTTCAATTTTTCAACATACATAGCTATTACCCTCGAAAACTAAAACTTTTGAAATAGGAAAAGAGCCTTTAATCACATTCTTTACCATTTGCAATCATAAAATAGTCTAATATCTTCATTTTTTCAACATACGTAGCTATTACCCTCGAAAAATAAAACTTTTAAATAGGAAAAGAGCCTTTAATCACATTCTTTACCATGTGCAATCATAAAATAGTCTAATATCTTCATTTTTTCCACAGACCTAGCTATTACCTTCGAAAACTAAAACTTTTGAAATAGGAAAAGAGCCTTTAATCACATTCTTTACCATGTGCAATCATAAAATAGTCTAATATCTTCATTTTTTCAACATACGTAGCTATTACCCTCGAAAACTAAAACTTTTGAAATAGGAAAAGAGCCTTTAATCACATTCTTTACCATGTGCAATCATAAAATAGTCTAATATCTTCATTTTTTCAACATACGTAGCTATTACCCTCGAAAACTAAAACTTTTGAAATAGGAAAAGAGCCTTTAATCACATTCTTTACCATGTGCAATCATAAAATAGTCTAATATCTTCATTTTTTCAACATACGTAGCTATTACCCTCGAAAACTAAAACTTTTGAAATAGGAAAAGAGCCTTTAATCACATTCTTTACCATTTGCAATCATAAAATAGTCTAATATCTTCATTTTTTCAACATACGTAGCTATTACCCTCGAAAACTAAAACTTTTGAAATAGGAAAAGAGCCTTTAATCACATTCTTTACCATGTGCAATCATAAAATAGTATAATATCTTCATTTTTTCAAAATACGTAGCTATTACCCTCGAAAACTAAAACTTTTGAAATAGGAAAAGAGCCTTTAATCACATTCTTTACCATTTGCAATCATAAAATAGTCTAATATCTTCATTTTTTCAACATACGTAGCTATTACCCTCGAAAACTAAAACTTTTGAATAGGAAAAGAGCCTTTAATCACATTCTTTACCATTTGCAATCATAAAATAGTCTAATATCTTCATTTTTCAACAGACCTAGCTATTACCCTCGAAACTAAAACTTTTGAAATAGGAAAAGAGCCTTTAATCACATTCTTTACCATGTGCAATCATAAAATAGTCTAATATCTTCATTTTTTCAACATACGTAGCTATTACCCTCGAAAACTAAAACTTTTGAATAGGAAAAGAGCCTTTAATCACATTCTTTACCATGTGCAATCATAAAATAGTCTAATATCTTCATTTTTCAACATACGTAGCTATTACCCTCGAAAACTAAAACTTTTGAAATAGGAAAAGAGCCTTTAATCACATTCTTTACCATTTGCAATCATAAAATAGTCTAATATCTTCATTTTTTCAACATACGTAGCTATTACCCCTCGAAAACTAAAACTTTTGAAATAGGAAAAGAGCCTTTAATCACATTCTTTACCATGTGCAATCATAAAATAGTCTAATATCTTCATTTTTTCAACATACGTAGCTATTACCCTCGAAAACTAAAACTTTTGAAATAGGAAAAGAGCCTTTAATCACATTCTTTACCATTTGCAATCATAAAATAGTCTAATATCTTCATTTTTTCAACATACGTAGCTATTACCCTCGAAAACTAAAACTTTTGAAATAGGAAAAGAGCCTTTAATCACATTCTTTACCATGTGCAATCATAAAATAGTCTAATATCTTCATTTTTTCAACATACGTAGCTATTACCCTCGAAAACTAAAACTTTTGAAATAGGAAAAGAACCTTTAATCACATTCTTTACCATTTGCAATCATAAAATAGTGTAATATCTTCATTTTTCAACATACGTAGCTATTACCCTCGAAAACTAAAACTTTTGAAATAGGAAAAGAGCCTTTAATCACATTCTTTACCATGTGCAATCATAAAATAGTCTAGTATCTTCATTTTTTCAACATACGTAGCTATTACCCTCGAAAACTAAAACTTTTGAAATAGGAAAAGAGCCTTTAATCACATTCTTTACCATGTGCAATCATAAAATAGTCTAATATCTTCATTTTTTCAACATACGTAGCTATTACCCTCGAAAACTAAAACTTTTGAAATAGGAAAAGAGCCTTTAATCACATTCTTTACCATTTGCAATCATAAAATAGTCTAATATCTTCATTTTTCAACATACGTAGCTATTACCCTCGAAAACTAAAACTTTGAAATAGGAAAAGAGCCTTTAATCACATTCTTTACCATTTGCAATCATAAAATAGTCTAATATCTGCATTTTTTCAACATACGTAGCTATTACCCTCGAAAACTAAAACTTTTGAAATAGGAAAAGAGCCTTTAATCACATTTCTTTACCATGTGCAATCATAAAATAGTCTATTATCTTCATTTTTTCAACATACGTAGCTATTACCCTCGAAAACTAAAACTTTTGAAATAGGAAAAGAGCTTTAATCACATTCTTTACCATGTGCAATCATAAAATAGTCTAATATCTTCATTTTTTCAACAGACCTAGCTATTACCCTCGAATACTAAAACTTTTGAAATAGGAAAAGAGCCTTTAATCACATTCTTTACCATTTGCAATCATAAAATAGTCTAATATCTTCATTTTTTCAACATACGTAGCTATTACCCTCGAAAACTAAAACTTTTGAAATAGGAAAAGAACCTTTAATCACATTCTTTACCATGTGCAACCATAAAATAGTCTAATATCTTCAATTTTTCAACATACGTAGCTATTACCCTCGAAAACTAAAACTTTTGAAATAGGAAAAGAGCCTTTAATCACATTCTTTACCATGTGAAATCATAAAATTGTCTAATATCTTCATTTTTTCAACATACGTAGCTATTACCCTCGAAAACTAAAACATTTGAAATAGGAAAAGAGCCTTTGATCACATTCTTTACCATGTGCAATCATAAAATAGTCTAATATCTTCATTTTTTCCACAGACCTAGCTATTACCTTCGAAAACTAAAACTTTTGAAATAGGAAAAGAGCCTTTAATCACATTCTTTACCATTTGCAATCATAAAATAGTCTAATATCTTCATTTTTCAACATACGTAGCTATTACCCTCGAAAACTAAAACTTTTGAAATAGGAAAAGAGCCTTTAATCACATTCTTTACCATTTGCAATCATAAAATAGTCTAATATCTTCATTTTTTCAACATACGTAGCTATTACCCTCGAAAACTAAAACTTTTGAAATAGGAAAAGAGCCTTTAATCACATTCTTTACCATGTGCAATCATAAAATAGTCTAATATCTTCATTTTTTCAACATACGTAGCTATTACCCTCGAAAACTAAAACTTTTGAAATTGGAAAAGAGCCTTTAATCACATTCTTTACCATGTGCAATCATAAAATTGTCTAATATCTTCATTTTTTTCAACATACGTAGCTATTGCCCTTGAAAACTAAAACTTTTGAAATAGGAAAAGAGCCTTTAATCACATTCTTTACCATGTGCAATCATAAAATAGTCTAATATCTTCATTTTTTCAACATACGTAGCTATTACCTTCGAAAACTAAAACTTTGAAATAGGAAAAGAGCCTTTAATCACATTCTTTACCATGTGAAATCATAAAATAGTCTAATATCTTCATTTTTTCAACATACGTAGCTATTACCCTCGAAAACTAAAACTTTTGAAATAGGAAAAGAGCCTTTAATCACATTCTTTACCATGTGCAATCATAAAATTGTCTAATATCTTCATTTTTTTCAACATACGTAGCTATTACCCTTGAAAACTAAAACTTTTGAAATAGGAAAAGAGCCTTTAATCACATTCTTTACCATGTGCAATCATAAAATAGTCTAATATCTTCATTTTTTCAACATAGTAGCTATTACCTCGAAAACTAAAACTTTGAATAGGAAAAGAGCCTTTAATCACATTCTTTACCATTTGAAATCATAAAATTGTCTAATATCTTCATTTTTCAACATACGTAGCTTTTACCCTCGAAAACTAAAACTTTTGAAATAGGAAATTGCCTTTAATCACATTCTTTACCATGTGCAATCATAAAATAGTCTAATGTCTTCATTTTTTCCACAGACCTAGCTATTACCTTCGAAAACTAAAACTTTTGAAATAGGAAAAGAGCCTTTAATCACATGCTTTACCATTTGCAATCATAAAATAGTCTAATATCTTAATTTTTTCAACATACATAGCTATTACCCTCGAAAACTAAAACTTTTGAAATAGGAAAAGAGCCTTTAATCACATTCTTTACCATGTGCAATCATAAATAGTCTAATATCTTCATTTTTTCAACATACGTAGCTATTACCCCTCGAAAACTAAACTTTTGAAATAGGAAAAGAGCCTTTAATCACATTCTTTACCATATGCAATCATAAAATAGTCTAATATTTTCATTTTTTCAAACATAAGTAGCTATTACCCTCAAAACTAAAACTTTTGAAATAGGAAAAGAGCCTTTAATCAC
>NW_027064762.1:0-24626 GCF_032884065.1 Artemia franciscana
CCAACTAGGTGTTGGGGTGGCGCGACGCGCCACGCTAACTGCTAGTCTATATATAAAAATAAGCTGTATATATGCATGTATAAATGACGACCAGGACACAGGGACACAACTATAACGGGGACGCCGGGGGCACAGGGGGATATATAAATGACGACGGGGACACAGGGAATGATCGATTAGCAATCACAATCAACAAAGCTCAAGGGCAATCGTTATAAAACTGCGGAATAGATCTGAGTACGGATTGTTTTCCCATGGACAATTACTATGTTGCATGTTCAAGAGTTGGTAACCTGACAATCTATTTATATGGAGAGACAATGTGACAGCAAAGAATGTTGTATATTCGCAAGTTTTACGTAGTTAAAAATATATATATATTTATATATATATATATATATATATATATATATATATATATATATATATATATATATTATATATATATATATATATCTATCTTCTATATATATAAAAATAAGTTGTCTGTCCGTTACGCCAGATTATATTTTATCTATATATAAAAATGAAACTAAACTGAAAGTAAAAATGTAGAAATTGAGAATTGCATAAATATTTCTATATATTTTGACAATAGATTAAATTAATTCGAAAATCTTATAACAGATATTTATAATGTTGGGGTTTATTATAAATTGTTGAGTGTTAGCATGCTTGGTACGTAAAATTTTTCTAACAGTCAATGTTAGAATGAACACTGACGAATTGAAAAACATTGAAAAAGATAGAATGTTACCAAATCCTACAACAGAAGAAACAGCCGAGGAAGCTGCTCAGAGAGTTAATGCCAAAAGGCTTGCGGCTAAAGAACGAAAAACCGCGCAATTAGAAGAAGATCAACCTGGACAGCGAGAGTCAAAACGTATCAAAACTGAAATGATAGCGATGATGATTGGGTTTGGGATTTTGACTTGGATAAGGTTATCAATGCCTACCTGATTTTACTTAAAAAAACAAAGGTTCGGCGATATGTATTTACGTCTGAAAAATAAAGAAGAAAAAGAAAACTGAAACTAAAAATGTAAAAACTGGGAATTGCATAAATATTTCAAAATATTTTGACAATAGATTAAAGTAATTCGAAAACCTTAAAACAGATACTTAAAATTTGAGTTTTATTATAAATTGTTGAGCTTTAGCATGCTTGGCACGTGAAGATTTTCCAACTGTCAATGTTAGAATGAACATTGACCGACAGACCGACAGAATTTGCGATTGCTATATGTCACTTGGTTAATACCAAGTGCCATAAAAAGGTAAAAACTAAAAAGAAAAAGATAAAAAACTAAAAAAGCTGCAAACTAAAAAAAGAAAAACTGAAACAGAAATTATATCTATATATCTATATATATAAAATAAGATGTCTGTGTGTGGATCTGTGGATCAGGTGACGTCACCTGAAAAAACTGGATCAGGTGAAATCAAAACTGAAAAAACTAAAAAAAGGCAAAACTACAAAAAAAACTAAAACTAATAAAAAAAATAAAAAAGCTAAAAAACTAAAAAAACTAAAAAAAAGGCAAAAACTACAAAAAAACTAAAATCTAATAAAAAGCTAAAAACTAAAAAAACTAAAAAAAGGCAAAAACTACAAAAAAAACTAAAACTAATAAAAAAATAAAAAAGCTAAAAAACTAAAAAAACTAAAAAAAACTAAAAAAAGGTAAAAACTAAAAAACTAAAACTAAAAAAAACTAAAAAAAAGGAAAAAACTGAAAAATAAGCTAAAATAAAGGTAAAAACCAATAAAAAACTAAAAAAAACTGAAAAAACTAAAAAAAAGGCAAAAACTACAAAAAAAACTAAAAACTAATAAAAAAAAGTAAAAAAGCCAAAAAACTAAAAAAACTAAAAAAAGGTAAAAAACTAAAAAAAAAAAAAAAAAAAACTAAAAAAAAGGAAAAAACTGAAAAATAAGCTAAAATAAAGGTAAAAACCAATAAAAAACTAAAAAGAAAAAGGAAAAAACTAAAAAAATTTTCATCTAAAAAACTAAAAAAAACTAAAAAAGGTAAAAACTAAAAGAACTAAAAAAGAAAAAATAAATGACGACACTCAAAGAGAAAGCGACCAGGACAAAAGGAATGTTCGATTAGCAATCAACAAAGCACCGGGACACAGGGAGTATAAATGAAGACCAGGACATAAGTAAAAAAAAAACTAACAAAACTAAAAAGAAGGTAAAAACTACAAAAAAACTAAAAAGAAAAAAAAAACTAAAACTAATAAAGTGACGTCACCTGAAAAAACTGGATCAGGTGACGTCAAAACTGTAAAAACTAAAAAAAGGCAAAACTACAAAAAAACTAAAAACTAATAAAAAAAATAAAAAGCTAAAAAACTAAAAAAACTAAAAAAAGGCAAAAACTACAAAAAAAACTAAAAACTATAAAAAAGCTAAAAACTAAAAAAACTAAAAAAGGTAAAAAACTAAAAAAACTAAACTAAAAAAACTAAAAAAAAGGAAAAAACTGAAAAATAAGCTAAAATAAAGGTAAAACCAATAAAAAACTAAAAAAAAAACTGAAAAAACTAAAAAAGGCAAAAACTACAAAAAAAACTAAAAACTAATAAAAAGTAAAAAGCTAAAAAAACTAAAAAAACTAAAAAAACTAAAAAAGGTAAAAAACTAAAAAAATAAAAATAAAAAAAACTAAAAAAAGGAAAAAACTGAAAAATAAGCTAAAATAAAGGTAAAAACCAATAAAAACTAAAAAGAAAAAAAGGAAAAAACTTAAAAAAATTTTTATCTAAAAAACTAAAAAAAACTAAAAAAGGTAAAAACTAAAAGAACTAAAAAAGAAAAAAATAAATGACGAAACTCAAAGAGAAAGCGACCAGGACAAAAGGAATGTTCGATTAGCAATCAACAAAGCACCGGGACACAGGGAGTATAAATGACGACCAGGACATAAGTAAAAAAAAAAACTATCTATATATATAAAAATAAGTTGTCTGTGGATCTGTGGATCGTGGATCAGGTGACGTCACCTGAAAAAACTGGATCAGGTGACGTCAAAACTGAAAAAACTAAAAAAAGGCAAAAACTACAAAAAAAACTAAAAACTAATAAAAAAAATAAAAAAGCTAAAAAACTAAAAAACTAAAAAAGGCAAAAACTACAAAAAAAACTAAAAACTAATAAAAAAGCTAAAAAACTAAAAAAACTAAAAAAAAAGGCAAAAACTACAAAAAAAACTAAAAACTAATAAAAAAAATAAAAAAGCTAAAAAACTAAAAAACTAAAAAAACTAAAAAAAGGTAAAAAACTAAAAAAACTAAAAACTAAAAAAACTAAAAAAAAGGAAAAAACTGAAAAATAAGCTAAAATAAAGGTAAAAACCAATAAAAAACTAAAAAAAAACTGAAAAAACTAAAAAAAGGCAAAAACTACAAAAAAACTAAAAACTAATAAAAAAAGTAAAAAAGCTAAAAAACTAAAAAAACTAAAAAAACTAAAAAAACTAAAAAAAGGTAAAAAACTAAAAAAAATAAAAAATAAAAAAAACTAAAAAAAAAGGAAAAAACTGAAAAATAAGCTAACATAAAGGTAAAAACCAATAAAAAACTAAAAAGAAAAAAAGGAAAAAACTAAAAAAAATTTTCATCTAAAAAACTAAAAAAAACTAAAAAAGGTAAAAACTAAAAGAACTAAAAAAGAAAAAAATAAATGACGACACTCAAAGAGAAAGCGACCAGGACAAAAGGAATGTTCGATTAGCAATCAACAAAGCACCGGGACACAGGGAGTATAAATGACGACCAGGACATAAGTAAAAAAAAAATTAACAAAACTAAAAAGAAGGTAAAAACTACAAAAAAACTAAAAAGAAAAAAAAACTAAAAACTAATAAAAAAACTAAAAAATCTAAAAAAACTAAAAAAACTAAAAAAACTAAAAAAAGGTAAAAAACTAAAAAAAATAAAAAAATAAAAAAAAACTAAAAAAAAGGAAAAAACTGAAAAATAAGCTAAAATAAAGGTAAAAACCAATAAAAACTAAAAAGAAAAAAGGAAAAAACTTAAAAAAATTTTCATCTAAAAAACTAAAAAAAACTAAAAAAGGTAAAAACTAAAAGAACTAAAAAAGAAAAAAATAAATGACGAAACTCAAAGAGAAAGCGACCAGGACAAAAGGAATGTTCGATTAGCAATCAACAAAGCACCGGGACACAGGGAGTATAAATGACGACCAGGACATAAGTAAAAAAAAAAATTAACAAAACTAAAAAGAAGGTAAAAACTACAAAAAAACTAAAAAGAAAAAAAAAACTAAAAACTAATAAAAAAACTAAAAAATCTAAAAATCTAAATAAACTAAAAAAGAAAAAAAAAGGAAAAAAATAAAGGAGAAAAACAAAACTAAAAAACGAATGTATATACAGACCGGTACACCGGGATACAAATGACGACCGGGACACAGGGAATATAAATGACGACCGGGACACAGGGACACAACTACAACGGGGACACCGGGGGAAACAGGGGGATATAAATGACGACCGGGACAAAAAAACTAAAAAGAAAAAAAACTAAAAACTAATAAAAAAACTAAAAAATCTAAAAATCTAAATAAGCTAAAAAAGAAAAAAAAAAGGAAAAAAATAAAGGAGAAAAACAAAACTAAAAAACGAATGTATATACAGACCGGGACACCGGGATACAAATGACGACCGGGACACAGGGAATATAAATGACGACCGGGACACAGGGACACAACTACAACGGGGACACCGGGGGAAACAGGGGGATGTAAATGACGACCGGGACACCGGGACAGGGAATGGTCGATTAGCAATCACCATCAACAAAGCTCAAGGGCAATCATTAGAATCATGAGGTATAGATCTGAATACAGATTGTTTTCCCATGAACCATTATATGTTGCATGTTCAAGAGTCGGTAAACCTGACAATCTATTTATATGCAAAGACAATGGGACAGCAAAGAATGTTGTATATTCGCAAGTTTTACGTAGTTAAAACCATATATATATATATATATATATATATATATATATATATATATATATATATATATATATATATATATATATATATATATATATATCTATCTATATTCACAGGTGGGACATAGGGACACAACTACAATTGCGCGTAACTATTATGGCGCGTAACGACTTACGCGCGCGGGGGGCCTTGGGGGGGGGGGGCGCGAAGCGATTCCACCAACTAGGTGTTGGGGTGGCGCGAGGCGCCACCCCAACAGCTAGTATATATATATATATATACTAGCTGTTGGGGTGGCGCTTCGCGCCACCCCAACACCTAGTTGGTGGGGGCGCTTCGCGCCCCCCCAAGCCCCCCCGCGCGCGTAAGTCGTTACGCGCCATAATAGTTACGCGCCATTGTAGTTGTGTCCCTATGTCCCACCTGTGAATATAGATAGATATATATATATATATATATATATATATATATATATATATATATATATATATATATATATATATATATATATATGGTTTTAACTACGTAAAACTTGCGAATATACAACATTCTTTGCTGTCCCATTGTCTTTGCATATAAATAGATTGTCAGGTTTACCGACTCTTGAACATGCAACATATAATGGTCCATGGGAAAACAATCTGTATTCAGATCTATACCTCATGATTCTAATGATTGCCCTTGAGCTTTGTTGATGGTGATTGCTAATCGACCATTCCCTGTCCCGGTGTCCCGGTCGTCATTTATATCCCCCTGTTTCCCCCGGTGTCCCCGTTGTAGTTGTGTCCCTGTGTCCCGGTCGTCATTTATATTCCCTGTGTCCCGGTCGTCATTTGTATCCCGGTGTCCCGGTCTGTATATACATTCGTTTTTTAGTTTTGTTTTTCTCCTTTATTTTTTTCCTTTTTTTTTCTTTTTTAGTTTATTTAGATTTTTAGATTTTTTAGTTTTTTTATTAGTTTTTAGTTTTTTTTTCTTTTTAGTTTTTTTGTAGTTTTTACCTTCTTTTTAGTTTTGTTAGTTTTTTTTTTACTTATGTCCTGGTCGTCATTTATACTCCCTGTGTCCCGGTGCTTTGTTGATTGCTAATCGAACATTCCTTTTGTCTCGTCATTTATTTTTTTCTTTTTTAGTTCTTTTAGTTTTTACCTTTTTTAGTTTTTTTTAGTTTTTTAGATGAAAATTTTTTTTAGTTTTTTCCTTTTTTTCTTTTTAGTTTTTTATTGGTTTTTACCTTTATTTTAGCTTATTTTTCAGTTTTTTCCTTTTTTTTAGTTTTTTTTTATTTTTTATTTTTTTTAGTTTTTTACCTTTTTTTAGTTTTTTTATTTTTTTTTAGTTTTTTAGCTTTTTTACTTTTTTTATTAGTTTTTAGTTTTTTTTGTAGTTTTTGCCTTTTTTTAGTTTTTTCAGTTTTTTTTTAGTTTTTTATTGGTTTTTACCTTTATTTTAGCTTATTTTTCAGTTTTTTCCTTTTTTTTAGTTTTTTTTAGTTTTTAGTTTTTTTAGTTTTTTACCTTTTTTTAGTTTTTTTAGTTTTTTTAGTTTTTTAGCTTTTTTATTTTTTTTATTAGTTTTTAGTTTTTTTTGTAGTTTTTGCCTTTTTTTAGTTTTTTTAGTTTTTTAGCTTTTTTATTAGTTTTTAGTTTTTTTTGTAGTTTTTGCCTTTTTTTAGTTTTTTTCTTTTTAGTTTTTTTGTAGTTTTTACTTTCTTTTTAGTTTTGTTAGTTTTTTTTTTACTTATGTCCTGGTCGTCATTTATACTCCCTGTGTCCCGGTGCTTTGTTGATTGCTAATCGAACATTCCTTTTGTCCTGGTCGCTTTCTCTTTGAGTGTCGTCATTTATTTTTTTCTTTTTTAGTTCTTTTAGTTTTTACCTTTTTTAGTTTTTTAGATGAAAATTTTTTTTAGTTTTTTCCTTTTTTTCTTTTTAGTTTTTTATTGGTTTTTACCTTTATTTTAGCTTATTTTTCAGTTTTTTCCTTTTTTTAGTTTTTTTTTATTTTTTATTTTTTTTTAGTTTTTTACCTTTTTTTAGTTTTTTTTAGTTTTTTAGTTTTTTAGCTTTTTTACTTTTTTATTAGTTTTTAGTTTTTTTGTAGTTTTTGCCTTTTTTTAGTTTTTTCAGTTTTTTTTTAGTTTTTTATTGGTTTTTACCTTTATTTTAGCTTATTTTTCAGTTTTTTCCTTTTTTTTAGTTTTTTTTAGTTTTTAGTTTTTTTAGTTTTTTACCTTTTTTTAGTTTTTTTAGTTTTTTAGCTTTTTTATTTTTTTTTATTAGTTTTTAGTTTTTTTTGTAGTTTTTGCCTTTTTTTAGTTTTTTTAGTTTTTTAGCTTTTTTATTAGTTTTTAGTTTTTTTTGTAGTTTTTGCCTTTTTTTAGTTTTTTTAGTTTTTTAGCTTTTTTATTTTTTTTATTAGTTTTTAGTTTTTTTTGTAGTTTTTGCCTTTTTTTAGTTTTTTCAGTTTTGACGTCACCTGATCCAGTTTTTTCAGGTGACGTCACCTGATCCATCCACAGACAGACAACTTATTTTTATATATATAGATAGATATATATATATATATATATATATATATATATATATATATATATATATATATATATATATATATATATATATATATATATATATATCTATATATATAAAAATAAGTTGTCTGTGTGTGGATCTGTGGATGGATCAGGTGACGTCATGGAAAAAACTAAAAAAAGGCAAAAACTACAAAAAAACTAAAAACTAATAAAAAAAATAAAAAGGCTAAAAAACTAAAAAAACTAAAAAAACTAAAAAAAGGTAAAAAACCAAAAAAACTAAAAACTAAAAAAAAACTAAAAAAAAGGAAAAATCTGAAAAATAGAAGAGAAAAAGAAAACTAATAAAATTTTAGGCTAAAAAAGGTAAAAAACTAAAAACTAAAAAAAAACTGAAAAAACTAAAAAAAGGCAAAAACTACAAAAAAACTAAAAACTAATAAAAAAAAATAAAAAGGCTAAAAAACTAAAAAAAACTAAAAAAACTAAAAAAAGGTAAAAAACTAAAAAAAACTAAAAACTAAAAAAAAAACTAAAAAAAGGAAAAAACTGAAAAATAGAAGAAAAAAGAAAACTAATAAAATTAAGAATAAAAAAAAAGAAGATAAAAACTAAAAAAAAAAGTAAAAAGAAAAAACGAAAAAAAACTAAAAAAGCTAAAAAAAAAGGTAAAAACCAATAAAAAACTAAAAAGAAAATAAAGAAAAAAACTAAAAAAAATTTTCATCTAAAAAACTAAAAAAAAACTAAAAAAGGTAAGAACTAAAAAAGAAAAAAATAAATGACGACACTCAAAGAGAAAGCGACCGGGACAAAAGGAATGTTCGATTAGCAATCAACAAAGCACCGGGACACGGAGTATAAATGACGACCAGGACATAAGTAAAAAAAAAACTAAAAAAACTAAAAAGAAGGTAAAAACTACAAAAAAACTAAAAAGAAAAAAAAACCTAAAAACTAATAAAAAACTAAAAAATCTAAAAATCTAAATAAACTAAAAAAGAAAAAAAATAAAAAAGGAAAAAAATAAAGGAGAAAAACAAAACTAAAAAACGAATTTATATACAGACCGGGACACCGGGATACAAATGACGACCGGGACACAGGGAATATAAATGACCATACATAAGCCATAATGATCAGGACATAAGTAAAAAATATAAATGATGACCGGGACACAGGGACACAACTACAACGGGGACGCCGGGGGGCACAGGGGGATATAAATGACGACCGGGACACCGGGACAGGGAATGGTCGATTAGCAATCACCATCAACAAAGCTCAAGGGCAATCATTAGAATCATGAGGTATAGATCTGAATACGGATTGTTTTCCCATGGACCATTATATGTTGCATGTTCAAGAGTCGGTAAACCTGACAATCTATTTATATGCACAGACAATGGGACAGCAAAGAATGTTGTATATTCGCAAGTTTTACGTAGTTAAAAACATATATATAATATATCTATCTATATTCACAGGTGGGACATAGGGACACAACTACAATGGCGCGTAACGACTTACGCGCGCGGGGGGGGCTTGGGGGGGCGCGAAGCGCCCCCACCAACCAGGTATGACGACACTCAAAGAGAAAGCGACCGGGACAAAAGGAATGTTCGATTAGCAATCAACAAAGCACCGGGACACAGGGAGTATAAATGACGACCAGAACATAAGTTAAAAAAAAAACTAAAAAAACTAAAAAGAAGGTAAAAACTACAAAAAAACTAAAAAGAAAAAAAAACTAAAAACTAATAAAAAAATTAAAAAATCTAAAAATCTAAATAAACTAAAAAAGAAAAAAAATAAAAAAGGAAAAAAATAAAGGAGAAAAACAAAACTAAAAAACGAATGTATATACAGACCGGGACACCGGGATACAAATGACGACCGGGACACAGGGAATATAAATGACCATACATAAGCCATAATGACCAGGATACAAATGACGACCGGGACACAGGGAGTATAAATGACGACCAGGACATAAGTAAAAAAAAAATTAAAAACTAAAAAAAGGTAAAAACTACAAAAAAACTAAAAAGAAAAAAAAACTAAAAACTAATAAAAAACTAAAAAAGCTAAAAAGCTAACAGGTGGGACATAGGGACACAACTACAATGGCGCGTAACTAATATGGCGCGTAACGACTTACGCGCGCGGGGGGGCTTGGGGGGGGCGCGAAGCGCCCCCACCAACCAGGTATGACGACACTCAAAGAGAAAGCGACCGGGACAAAAGGAATGTTCGATTAGCAATCAACAAAGCACCGGGACACAGGGAGTATAAATGACGACCAGAACATAAGTTAAAAAAAAAACTAAAAAAACTAAAAAGAAGGTAAAAACTACAAAAAAACTAAAAAGAAAAAAAAACTAAAAACTAATAAAAAAATTAAAAAATCTAAAAATCTAAATAAACTAAAAAAGAAAAAAAATAAAAAAGGAAAAAAATAAATGAGAAAAACAAAACTAAAAAACGAATGTATATACAGACCGGGACACCGGGATACAAATGACGACCGGGACACAGGGAATATAAATGACCATACATAAGCCATAATGACCAGGATACAAATGACGACCGGGACACAGGGAGTATAAATGACGACCAGGACATAAGTAAAAAAAAAATTAAAAACTAAAAAAAGGTAAAAACTACAAAAAAACTAAAAAGAAAAAAAAACTAAAAACTAATAAAAAACTAAAAAAGCTAAAAAGCTAACAGGTGGGACATAGGGACACAACTACAATGGCGCGTAACTAATATGGCGCGTAACGACTTACGCGCGCGGGGGGGCTTGGGGGGGGGGGGCGCGAAGCGCCCCCACCAACTAGCCGTTGGGGTGGCGCTTTTTTTTAGTTTTTTATCTTTTTTATTTTTTTACGTTTTTTCTTTTTAGGTTTTTTTCTTTTTTTTCTTTTTTAATTTTTAATTTTTTTTTAGTTTTTTATTTTCAGTTTTTTTTTAGTTTTTTACCATTTTTCTTTTTTCGAATTACTTTAATCTATTGTCAAAATATTTCGAAATATTTATGCAATTTCCAGTTTTTACATTCTAGTTTGTTTTCTTTTATATATATAGAAGATATAATCTGGCGTAACGGACAGACAACTTATTTTTATATATATAGATTTTTATATATATAGATAGATTTTGACATAGTATTATTTTTTTCTTGAGTATATAAAACTCTATTGGATATTTTTGTGAAAACATTTCATTAATTAATAGAGAACTTAAGTTGAACCACTGTTTTAACCAATCAGAGTGGCATGATCACCGGTAACATCTTACTCACTTTTGATACTTTGGTTTTGTTTCGGACTAGAGTTATCATGTTTATCGTATCCGACCTTGTCTAAATGAAGTTCCTCAAAACATTTCACAGCTTTATCCAAAATAACTTCGATAGTATCTAGAACTTTGTAGTTTTTCTTCCGCTCAAAATAAAAAAGAAGTCCAACAGTAGCTGATGCTGGAACAAGCCATTCAACAATCTTTGATAACAAGTTCATTTTACTGAAAGAATGACAAAGTTATATGAACGAATCAATTCATTTTTAGTTCCTATCCTTTTTAGTTTGTTTTTTAGAAATATCTAGCAGAGCTAATTCTTCTGAGACATCGATTCTATTCAGCTTTTACAGACAGGATATTTTTGCAATTGCTGTTAAATCGAAAATTGCTCTAAAATTAAACGCATTTAAATTTTTAAAATATAGTTTTGTAATGAAAATTTTTAGTAAAACTTCAAAAGCAACTTTTCAGTAGATACTTGTGCTATAATATATCTTATCAAAGATAAGCTTGTCACAACATCGAAAAAAAAACACATCATCTCAAAAATTAAAAAAACAAAAGGATTCTACAGGGCCAGGAAATAAAAGCAAGGCAAACCCAATTCTCACTTTGGGCTTCTTTGGGTCTATATTGTCGCTCGAAGGATTTTAGGGTGATAATAGGAATGGACCAGAATTAGTGTTAAATAGAGTTAAAGAGAGATGGGCAAAACAATTTATGTTGTTGAAAAACTGGAATAGAGCTAAGAAAAAAGATGCAGAGGAAAATGAAAAAGTTTATTACACCTTATATATGAAGGAACATTTATTTTGAGAGGAAGAAATAATGACAGTGCTAAAAGTATTAAAGAATATCGTCGATTGAAAGTAGTTTGGCCGAAAGTAATAATTTTTGACAAAACTGAGTAACAAAACCATCTTGTATTAAAAAAAATTCATATTGAAAGAAAGGTTAAGGTGGCTTGTCCATTTTCCGCAGATGAAGGAAGACAGATTGCTGAAGATTATTCTTTTTGGCCAACCGTTTCAGGCTAAAGAGAAAACAGGTCGTCCTCGTCTGGGGTGGGAGAATGTCATAAATAAAGATTTAGGAAATGAGAACTTCCTGGGAGGGTGTAAAGAGGGAGGCCTTGAATAGATTGGGTTGGAGGAGGAGCGTGCGTAGCTGTGTTGGCCTCAGGTAGCTCGGTGCTGCGGTAAGTTATTAGTAGCAGTAACATTTATTTTCAACTTTATCGGAAGATGATCCGCATAAAAGCCATCCCTAATTAACTCGACAGTTTAACATGGGAAAG
Organism: Artemia franciscana; assembly: GCF_032884065.1. Taxonomy (NCBI): domain Eukaryota; kingdom Metazoa; phylum Arthropoda; class Branchiopoda; order Anostraca; family Artemiidae; genus Artemia; species Artemia franciscana. The sequence goes on from NW_027064762.1 coordinate 12,131, forward strand.
ATGCAATTAAATGATAATGGTTAGAAATCGCTGACAGGGCACCAATAAAGTTGAAAGTTTCTGTTTTGTCAGCAACTGAGAAGGAAGGGGGGGGGGGAATTCAGAAGCAGTTGGGTTCTTGGCGATGAGCTGTCTTTTAAGTCACAATTAAAGTTTCCTGCGACATCATCATTTTGACATCATTGACATTTCAGGTCACAAGAACGATCTAAATAGGTCAGGACTTTAAGAAGAGAATTCATACTTCCCATGATGGTCGTAACGAACCTGTGTTGCCGTCATGACATAAAGAAGCGGCTCAAGCCTGAGGTTAGAAGACAAGCGAAGACGAGAATTCAAATATAGAAGCTTGCCACATGCCGATTACTGAGGCACGGCGGTAAAGCCACCGGTTCAGCAACCATGCTGTAAAGACAAAAATTGAAAATTCAGTTTCATTCCATTCATCTGTATAAAGTTGTGCTCATTGGTGGATCTAGAGGGGTGCGGGCCCCCTCCCTGACGTAGAGGTGGATTTTTGGTTGGGACCGCTGGCTCTGGTTTGGATTAACACGAAAGATTTAACAGTTAAGTTTTTGATAAGTTTTTAATTAATTCGACTGTTTCGTTTTGCAAACAAGTTTGAAACAAGGTTTCAGTTACTTTGTGCGATCTCTGTTAGATTTTAGTAATGAAACATACCGCCAAAAAGGATTTAATTAAATTTAGGTTTATCAAGGGACAGTAACAACGGCAATCAAAGGGATAAAATTAACCCTTGACTGGGCTGCCCACTTAATTCAACAATCTGTCTTGGCTTTTTTCTACAATTGGCCATGACTTAGCTTCTTTATGGTGTCAAAATGATATTTCAGGATTGTTTTGTCAGAATAGGGAAGAAAAGCAAAACATTCCTTTCTTTTTACTGTAAAAAATTTTTTTTCAAGTCTTGCTATGGCACTGAGCTGAATACATTGATATCGTTACCTTTTTGGCTGTCTGTTTGGGTATATTTTGGGATTGCCTTTTCAGCAAAGCAGGCTGATTTTTAAAGCATTGTTCTTTTTCAGGGGATTTGTATTATAGAAAGTAAATGTATGAGAAGTGTAAAAATTATTACTTTAAGTTTTGGATTTTGTTGACCAAATGGTGGCCACTTTACTGCCTATTTCTATTTAAAGCTCTATATTATATGACATATCACCTCCCCTGTTCATCCTAAAACAATACATTAAATGACCAACTCTTTAGGACTATTAAGAAAAATAGATTTTCGATAAAAAAATATAAAAAAGGCAAAAAATTATGTGTTTATTTATGTTTATCTAGCTGGTATAGATGGGTCTTTGAATTCTCAGTTTCAATCAGTGGAGTGGAATCGATTTTTTTCAAACATTTACTAATAAAATGTTGATAAGAAGTGAAAATTCATACAACTTGAGTAAACCACAGAAACAGAATAAAACTACAAGATCACTTCAGAATTCCTCACCTTCTCAATACCAACTGGTCACAAAATAATGTTATGCTTTTGTATAGGGGTTGCGTATATTTGTCCATAAAATTGTCTAAGCCGCTATCTATACCCCTTAGGTTTTTATACTTATTTTAATAATTCCAATCATAATCCAGTCATGTTTCCATGATAAATTGCTTATAAATCAAAATTTTTATAGGATATTTCTCTTGCTTAATGCTAAATTTGAGTCAAACTTCAAATTTTTATTTTGTGCTTAACGAACATATCGAGATTTTAACTCTGAATTGAATATATGAAAATCTCAAGATTAAAAAAAACAAACAAGAATCTACCGCCGTTTGAGACTCTGAGAATTTAATTCATAAATCAATACCTATTAAATAGAAAATAACAAACACATAATTATTTGTTTTTTTTAAGGAGTATTTCGACTCATATACTTAGTTTGAAGCACATCCCTACATGCATCTTTATTAGAGTTCAAATTTTTCTGACGATTTTGGTCTTTATTCGAATACTTTAGGATGAATAAAAGAGAACTACTAATGAATGGCTCTAAACTGACAGGAGGCTCTAAACTGAGGTGGACATCGACCGTGTAATAGATAGACATGGCGGATGGAAATACAGAAATAGACTTTTCTTATAAAATTGTGAATTATGTAACTTAAGAGAAATACAGAGAACTTTAAAAGGTGCAAAGATACGCTACGTTTTTATGAAAAATAAAATTTTGATTTTAAATTCTTAGGATTCTGCAAAGTTGACACTGCTTATTAAAACACTATTTTTAAAAAGAAACATATATGCTTGGGTTTAAGCCTATGCTTGAAACCCTGGTTTTAACTTTTTTCTGCGTATTTCTCTCTCTTTGCTCTGTTTTTCTTGTTACGCCCCTAAAAGAACTAGTATTTAATGTTTAATATATATCTTACGAATATACAAGTTATACCTTTTCCTACTCTTCATTACTATCATAGTTACTAAACGATGCCTTAAAGTTAGGTGACATGCTAAATGCTTTGACCTATAAAATTTGCCACAAAGAGTGCATAGTCCCAAAAAGTGGTTCAAGGCCTTTTTTTGACGATAAAAAGCTTAAGGCCGTGATTAAGTAAACTTGAAAACATCGAGCTTCAAAATTGAAGTTAGGTTAGCCTTCTGTCTTTTAATTCTCTAGAGACCGTCGGTTGTCAAAACTTAAAATAGCACCAATTATCAAGTCTTGTCAAAAGTTTTGATTGACAGCTTCCTTTGGTGAGATGCTTCAGCCGACAAATAGTAATATATTTGGCTGCGTCTTGCAAAGCTTGGTTACCGACCAAGGGAGAAGAGAAAATGAGCGAAAGAGCACTATCATTCTCAAGTACAAAATGCCCATGTATATACAACATTGACGGCATATATAGAGTGCATTTTAAAATTTATTGCTTTTTCCACTTTTTTTCCTAGGGATAGGCTATTTAAAATATCTCAGTTGATTAATTCGAAACTAAATACCAAAATTAGTTGGAAGCTTTCTTCGAGAATTCTTAGAAAACCAAAGGTTTCTTATAAATTAAATAAAAAAAATGACTGAAAGTAAGGAGTGACATTAAAACTTAAAACGAACAGAAATTACTTCGTATATGAAAGGGACTGCTTCCTCGTGAACGCCCCGCTCTTTACGCTGAAGTTTTTTACTGTTTTAAAAAATAGACTTAAGAGAAAGAGTCAGACTTTAGCGTGAAGAGCGGGCGTTGATGAGGAAGCAGCCCCTTTCATACATGAAGAAATTTCTGTTCGTTTCATGTCTTAATGTCACTCCTTACTTTAAGTTAAAAAACACTTGTTTTTATTTAATTTAATTTCTGAACGTTTTTTAATCAATGCATGTTTTGATTTATGCTCTCCGCAGATGAATAATTAAAACGAAATTTGCATATTTTTTTTTTTTTTTTGGCTAAATGGCTTTCTCATAGTTTTGATCGAATGAATTTGAGAAAAAAAGGAGCGGGGAAGGAGGTCTAGTTACCCTCCGATTATTTGGTAACCTAAAAAGGCAACTAGAACTTCTAATTTTTTACGAATTTTTTTATTAGTAAAAATTAATTTTATTAGTTAAAGATTTACGTAACTTACAAATTAGCTTACGTAAGGAACTTCTGTATTCTCATATTTTTATTACATATATGAGGGTGTTCACACCCTCGTCAGTACCTCACTCTTCACGCTAAAGCTTAAATTTTGTCCCGATTTCTTAAGAATGGCCCCTGAATCACAAAAGCCGTAGAATAAATGGTTGAAATTTCTAAAAATACTTTAACGTAAAGAGCGAGGTATTAGGAGGAGGTGAGCCCCTCATATGCGCAATAATTTCTGTTCCTTTTAAGTTTTAATGTTGCTCCTTACTTTCAGTTGAAGAAACTTTGTCATATTTATCTTTTCATTGTTTTTTTAAAATAATGCTAGAAAATCCTGCGCTCCCATCATGGAAATTTTCTTCCCCCATGAAAAGTTCACCCAGCATATCCCTCTCTTCTCAACCCCTGCCCCCAACCAAATGAAAACGCCCCTGAAAACGTCTGTACACTTCCCAATAATCATTACTATATGTAAGCACTGGTCAGTGTTTGTAACTTGTAGCCCCTCCCACGGTGACTGTGGGGGAGTAAGTCGTCCCAAAAGACATAGTTATAAGGATTTTCGACTACGCTGAATAAAATGGCTATCTCCGAATTTTGTTCCGGTTACTTTGGGAAAATAATTAGCGTGGGACAGGGGCCTATTTGCCCTCCGATTTTTTGGTCACTTAAAAAAGGCACTGGAACTTTTCATTTCCGTTAGAATGAGCCCTTTTGCAACATTCTAGGATCACTGGGTCGATTCGATCACCCCTAAAAAAAAAAACAAAAAAAAATAAAAAAATAAACACGCATCTGTGATCTGCCTTCTGACAAAAAATACAAAATTCCATATTTTGGTAGATAGGAGCTTGAAACTTCTACAGTAGGGTACTATGACTTTTAGGGGTTGTTTGTCCCTATTTTCTAAAATAAATTTGAGGTTTATTATAAAGTGTTGGAGCTTTAGCATGCTTGGCAGGTAAAGATTCTTCTAAGTGTCAATGCTAGAATGAACATTGACAAATTGAAGAAAACAAATCAATAAAAAAAACTAAAAAAAGAAAAACTAAAAAAGAAAAGAACTAAGAAAAGAAAAAACTAAAAAAGCAAAAAAAACTAAAAAAGAAACTGTATCTATCTATCTATCTATATATCTATCTATATATATAAAAATAAGTTGTTTGTGGGTTGTCTGTCTGTCGAGTGACGTCGTGTTTGTCCGCATATGACGTCTGAATTATTTCACACTAATACAAAAAAATACAAAAAAATAAAAAAGGTAAAAACTACAAAAAAAACTAAAAAGAAAAAAAACTAAAAAGCTAAAAAACTAAAAAAACTAAAAAAAGGTAAAAAACTAAAAACTAAAAAAAAACTGAAAAAACTAAAAAAGGCAAAAACTACAAAAAACCTAAAAACTAATGAAAAAACTAAAAAAGGTAAAAACTAAAAAAACTAAAAACTAAAAAAGAAAAAAACTAAAAAAAAGGAAAAAACTGAAAAATAAAAGAGAAAAAGAAAACTAAAAAAATATAAATAAAAATAAAAAAACTAAAAAAGATAAAAACTGCAAAAAAAAACTAAAAAGAAAAAACGAAAAAAAAACTAAAAAAGCTAAAAAAGGTAAAAACCAATAAAAAAAACTAAAAAGAAAAAAAGGAAAAAAACTAAAAATTTTTTTCGTCATATAATATGACGTCTGAATTATTTCATCATGTAGCCTACCAATTCAAAAACAAAAGTATTCAAGTCGATGTAGCTGAGTTGGTAACGCGGTATGTTCCAGGTTCTAGGTTCGAGAGGTTCCAGGTTCGAATCTGAATACAAAAGAAGAAAAAAAACTAAAAAAGGTAAAAACTACAAAAAAAAATAAAAAGAAAATAAACTAAAAAAAATAAAAAAGCTAAAAAACTAATTAAAAGTATAAAACTAAAAACTAAAAAGGAAAAAAACCTAAAAAATGTAAAAACTACAAAACTAAAAACAAAAAAAAAACAAAAAAAATGTAAAAACTACAGAAAAAAACTAAAAAGAAAGAAAGGCTAAAAACTAATAAAAAAAACTAAAAACTGAAAAAGAAAAAAAATTAAAAAAAAGGAAAAAAGTGAAAAATAATGGATCTGTCAGCTGACGTCATGTTTCTGTGTTGACTGACGTCATATTTTCGACTGACGAAATTACAGACCGGGACATCGGGACACAAATGACGACAGGGACATAGGGAATATAAATGACGACCGGGACACTCAAAGAGAAGGCGACCGGGACACAAGGAATGATCGATTAGCAATCACCATCAACAAAGCACCGGGACACAAATGACGACCGGGACACAGGGAATATAAATGACAACGACTGAAGTCAACTGATGAAATTACATACCGGGACACCGGGACACAAATGACGACCGGGACACAGGGAATATAAATGACGACCGGGAACCTCAAAGAGAAATTACAGATTGGGACACCCGGACACAAATCACGACCAGGACACAGGGAATATAAATGACGACCGGGACATAGGGACACAACTACAACGGGGACGCCGGGGGCACAGGCGGGATATATAAATGACGACCGGGACACAGGGATTGTTCGAATAGAAATTACAGACCGGGACACCGGGACACAAATGACGACCGGGACACAGGGAATATAAATGACGACCGGGAGCCTCAAAGAGAAATTATAGACTGGGACACCCAGACACAAATCACGACCAGGACACAGGGAATATAAATGACGACTGGGAAATAGGGACACAACTACAACGGGGACGCCGGGGGCACAGGCGGGATATATAAATGACGACCGGGACACTCAAAGAGATATTACAAACTGGGACACCGGGACACAAATGACGACCGGGATACAGGGAATATAAATGACGACCGGGACACAGGGACATATTAATAGAATCATGAGGTATAGATCTGAATACGGATTATTTTCCCATGGACCATTGTGAGTTGCATGTTCAAGAGTCGGTAAACCTGACAATCTATTTATATGCACAGACGATGGGACAGCAAAGAAGGATTGTGTCGAATAGAAATTACAGACCGGGACACCGGGACACAAATGACGGCCGGGACACAGGGAATATAAATGACGACCGGGACTCTCAAAGAGATATTACAAACTGGGACTCCGGGACACAAATGACGACCGGGATACAGGGAATATAAATGACGACCGGGACACAGGGACATATCATTAGAATAATGAGGTATAGATCTGAATACGGATTGTTTTTCCCATGGACAACTATATGTTGCATGTTCAAGAGTCAGTAAACCTGACAATCTATTTATATGCACAGACAATGGGACAGCGAAGAATGTTATATGTTTGCACGTTTTACGTAGTTAAAAATATATATCTATCTATATATATATAAATAAGTTGTTTGTCTGTCTGTCGACTGACGTCATGTTTGTGTGTCGACTGACGTCATTTTTGTCGACTGACGTCATTATAAGGATTGAGCTGTATGTCGTCATGAAGTTGTTTGTCGTCTGACGTCATGTTTGTCGACTAACGAAACTACAGACCGGGACACCGGGACACAAATGAGTGTTATGTCTGTTATAACGTAATAGAGGCAACAATCTTGACAGGGCCTTTTGAGGTTGAGGCTTTTCTTATTCCACGCATTCTCGCGATTCCAATGGATCTGTCTTTTCAACCTAAAAGATTGCAATTCCCAATTTGATTAGCATATTTAGTTTTCAGTCCAGAACCGCTAAAGCTATTATGTAAATATCAAAAATATTTATGTTGTCTGAGCAATAATTTTTTAGTTTTTATTTCAAAATAGAAAATTACCTGACAATTTTAGAATTATATCTATCTATATATATAAAAATAAGTTGTCTGTCTGTGGATCAGGTGACGTCATGTTTCTGTGTCGACTGGCGTCATGAAGTTAGTTGTCGTCATTTTTGTTACCGGGACACAAATGACGACCGGGACACAGGCAATATAAATGACGACCAGGACAACAATGGCAACACCGAGGAAGCTGCTCAAAACGAATGTATTCACGCCGAAGTAGCTGAGTTGGTAAAGCGTTATGTTTCAGGTTCTAGGTCGAGAGGCTCCAGGTTTGAACCTTGGCTTTAGCATTAATACAAAAGAAGAAAAAAACTAAAAAAGGTAAAAACTACAAAAAAACTAAAAAGAAAATATATATATATATATATTTATATATATCATCTTTTCCACAAAAATAATAATTTAGTGCTTCTGCTAAAAAACAGCAATCGAATGGATGCCCCTGATACGCAACTATCAACAAAGTGGCAATCGTTGTGGTCGGTGATCAGTTCTTACCTCGAGATAATATTCTTTATAGGCGAAACCAATCAGTTGACAAGAATTGCTTAAACTCATCGATGCTACGATGCCCTACAATATCCTGACGAATATAAATGACGCCCGGGACACTCAAATAGAAATCACAGACTGGGACACCGGGACACAAATGACGACGGGGACACAGGGGAATATAAATGACGACCCGGACACAGGGACACAACTACAAAAGGGACGCCGGGGGGGCACAGGGGGATATATAAATGACGACGGCAACAAAGGAAATGGTCGATTAGCAATCACCATCAACAAAGCTCAAGGGTAATCAATAGAATCATGAGGTATAGATCTGAATACGGATTGTTTTCCCATGGACCCATTATGAGTTGCATGTTCAAGAGTCGGTAAACCTGACAATCTATTTATATGCACAGACGATGGGACAGCAAAGAATGTTGTATATTCCACAATTTCTGCTTTTTAAAACAATTAAAAGCTTTGGCGTAAAGAGCGAGGGATTGCGGAGGGGACAACCCATATAAATATAAAATCAACAGAATTAAAGTGATAACGCAAAATAATTCATACATGGAAGAACAAAAGAAACATATGAGAAAACTAGCATAACTAAGTAAAGAAGAAAATAAAATTATCAAATTCATGATTGGAAAATAATCCATTGCTTGCTTAACTCTCAGTCCCATTCCCAAAGGAAAAAACAAATCAACTATTATAAATTTTCGGATAGAAATTTTTTGAACTTTGTGAACTAATAGAAAAATAAAACATCCTCATACCTTGTGATAGCGTGGTGGATAAACGCTGATCTCATGATCGACAGGTCAGCGGTTCAATCCCCCGCGTCGCAAGGAAGTCTTCAATATCCGTACTGCCTATTTTTTGTTTCCTTCTGTCTGAGTCACTTTGAATTTAAAAGAATTTATAATAATGAGAGAAAATAGGTATAATACTTTTTAAAAAAGCAGGGGACAAGAAAATAAAAACTAATTTCAAATAATAAAAATATAATAAAACGATAAGGAAGGTCAGTGCACTGAAGGTCAATATGGCACTTGGTATACCAAGTGATATATAGCTATCGCAAATTCTGTCGGTGTGTCGGTCGGTCTGTCAGTTCCGGTTTTGCTAGCTTAAGCACTTCCAGATAAGCTAGGACGATGAAATTTGGCATGCGTATCAGGGACCAGACCAGATTCTAACTTTTTTTTGTAATTTCGACGTTCTTTACTTCACATATGATTTTTTATTGATTCTTTTTCTTGTTTTAATATAAACAATAAACCTTACAAGAGAAAATCTTTATAACTTAGTCGATCAAACTAAGAAGTCGGCATGATTTTTTGTTAAAAAAAAGTGACATAATATCATCCTTTCGTGTTAATTAAATAAAAAAACTTTTTTTTGTATGAAAGTAAGGAGCGACATTAAAACTTAAAACGAACAGAAATTACTCTGTATATGAAATGGTTGTCGCCTCCGCAATCCCTCGCTCTTTACGCTAAAGCTTTTAATTGTTTTAAAAAGTAGAATTGTGGCAAAGAGTCAAAAACTAAAAAAGGCAAAAACTACAAAAAAACTAAAAACTAATAAAAAACCTAAAAAAGCTAAAAAACTAAAAAAACTAAAAAAAGGTAAAAACTAAAAAAACTAAAAACTAAAAAAGAAAAAAAACTAAAAAAAAAGGAAAAAACTGAAAAATAAAAGAGAAAAAGAAAACTAAAAAAATATGAATAAAAATAAAAAAACTAAAAAAAGATAAAAAACTACAAAAAAAAACTAAAAAGAAAAAACGAAAAAAAACTAAAAAAGCTAAAAAAAAGGTAAAAACCAATAAAAAAATAAAAAGAAAAAAAAGGAAAAAAAACTAAATTTTTTTTCATCATATAATATGACGTCTGAATTATCTCATCATATACCAATTCAAAACAAAAGTATTCAAGCCGATGTAGCTGAGTTGGTAACGCGGTATGTTCCAGGTTCTAGGTTCGAGAGGTTCCAGGTTCGGATCTGAATACAAAAGAAGAAAAAAAACTAAAAAAGGTAAAAACTACAAAAAAACCTCAAAAGAAAATAAACTAAAAAAAAATAAAAAAGCTAAAAAACTAAATAAAAGTAAAAAACTAAAAACTAAAAAAGAAAAAAAACCTAAAAAAATGTAAAAACTACAAAACTAAAAACTAAAAAAAAACAAAAAAAAATGTAAAAACTACAGAAAAAACTAAAAAGAAAGATAGGCTTAATACTAATAAAAAAAAAACTAAAACTGAAAAAGAAAAAAATTAAAAAGGGAAAAAAAGGGAAAAATAAAGAAAAAAGAAAACTAAAAAAAAGCGACCGGGACACAAGGAATATAAATGACGACCGGGAACCTCAAAGAGAAATTACAGACTGGGACACCCGGACACAAATCACGACCAGGACACAGGGAATATAAATGACGACCGGGACATAGGGACACAACTACGACGGGGACGCTGGGGACGCTGGGGGCACAGGCGGGATATATAAATGACGACCGGGACACAGGGATTGTTCGAATAGAAATTACAGACCAAGACACCGGGACACAAATGACGACCGGGACAAAGGGAATATAAATGACGACCGGGACACTCAAAGAGATATTACAAACTGGGACACCGGGACACAAATGACGACCGGGATACAGGGAATATAAATGACGACCGGGACACAGGGACACATCATTAGAATAATGAGGTATAGATCTGAATACAGATTGTTTTTCCCATGGACAATTATATGTTGCATGTTCAAGAGTCAGTAAACCTGACAATCTATTTATATGCTCAGACAATGGGACAGCGAAGAATATTGTATGTTCGCACGTTTTACGTAGTTAAAAAAAAATATATATATATATATATATATATAATATATATATATATATATACTAGCTGTTGGGGTGGCGCTTCGCGCCACCCCAACACCTAGTTGGTGGGGGCGCTTCGCGCCCCCCCAAGCCCCCCCCGCGCGCGTAAGTCGTTACGCGCCATAATAGTTACGCGCCAATGTAGTTGTGTCCCCTATGTCCCACCTGTGAATATAGATAGATATATATATATATGGTTTAAACTACGTAAAACTTGCGAATATACAACATTCTTTGCTGTCCCATTGTCTTTGCATATAAATAGATTGTCAGGTTTACCGACTCTTGAACATGCAACATATAATGGTCCATGGGAAAACAATCTGTATTCAGATCTATACCTCATGATTCTAATGATTGCCCTTGAGCTTTGTTGATGGTGATTGCTAATCGACCATTCCCTGTCCCGGTGTCCCGGTCGTCATTTACATCCCCCTGTTTCCTCCGGTGTCCCCCGTTGTAAGTTGTGTCCCTGTGTCCCGGTCGTCATTTATATTCCCTGTGTCCCGGTCGTCATTTGTATCCCGGTGTCCCGGTCTGTATATACATTCGTTTTTAGTTTTGTTTTTCTCCTTTATTTTTTTCCATTTTTTTTCTTTTTTAGCTTATTTAGATTTTTAGATTTTTTAGTTTTTTTATTAGTTTTTAGTTTTTTTTTCTTTTTAGTTTTTTTGTCCCGGTCGTCATTATATCCCCCTGTTTCCCCCGGTGTCCCCGTTGTAGTTGTGTCCCTGTGTCCCGGTCGTCATTTATATTCCCTGTGTCCCGGTCGTCATTTGTATCCCGGTGTACCGGTCTGTATATACATTCGTTTTTTAGTTTTGTTTTTCTCCTTTATTTTTTTCCTTTTTTTTTTCTTTTTTAGTTTATTAGATTTTTAGATTTTTTAGTTTTTTTATTAGTTTTTAGTTTTTTTTTCTTTTTAGTTTTTTTGTAGTTTTTACCTTCTTTTTAGTTTTGTTAATTTTTTTTTTTACTTATGTCCTGGTCGTCATTTATACTCCCTATGTCCCGGTGCTTTGTTGATTGCTAATCGAACATTCCTTTTGTCCTGGTCGCTTTCTCTTTGAGTGTCGTCATTTATTTTTTTCTTTTTTAGTTCTTTTAGTTTTTACCTTTTTTAGTTTTTTTTAGTTTTTTAGATGAAAATTTTTTTTAGTTTTTTCCTTTTTTTCTTTTTAGTTTTTTATTGGTTTTTACCTTTATGTAGCTTATTTTTCAGTTTTTTCCTTTTTTTATTAGTTTTTAGTTTTTTTGTAGTTTTTGCCTTTTTTTAGTTTTTTCAGTTTTTTTTTAGTTTTTTATTGGTTTTTACCTTTATTTTAGCTTATTTTTCAGTTTTTTTCCTTTTTTTTAGTTTTTTTTTAGTTTTTAGTTTTTTTAGTTTTTTACCTTTTTTAGTTTTTTTAGTTTTTTTAGTTTTTTAGCTTTTTTATTTTTTTTATTAGTTTTTAGTTTTTTTTGTAGTTTTTGCCTTTTTTTTAGTTTTTTTAGTTTTTTAGCTTTTTTATTAGTTTTTAGTTTTTTTTGTAGTTTTTGCCTTTTTTTAGTTTGACAACTTATTTTTATATATATAGATAGTTTTTTTTTTTTACTTATGTCTGGTCGTCATTTATACTCCCTGTGTCCCGGTGCTTTGTTGATTGCTAATCGAACATTCCTTTTGTCCTGGTCGCTTTCTCTTGAGTGTCGTCATTTATTA
>NW_027064763.1:0-24618 GCF_032884065.1 Artemia franciscana
TTCTTTACCATGTGCAATCATATAATTGTCTAATATCTTCATTTTTCCATCATATGTAGCTATTACCCTCGAAAACTAAAACTTTTGACATAGGAAAAGAGCCTTTAATCACATTCTTTACCATGTGCAATCATAAAATAGTCTAATATCTTTATTTTTTCAACATACGTAGCTATTACCCTCGAAAACTAAAACTTTTGACATAGGAAAAGAGCCTTTAATCACTTTCTTTACCATGTGCAATCATAAAATAGTCTAAAATCTTCATTTTTTCCACAGACATAGCTATTACCCTCGAAAACTAAAACTTTTGAAATAGGAAAAGAGCCTTTAATCACATTCTTTACCATTTGCAATCATAAAATAGTCTAATATCGCCATTTTTTCATCATACGTAGCTATTACCCTCGAAAACTAAAACTTTTGAAATAGGAACAGAGCCTTTAATCACATTCTTTACCATTTGCAATCATAAAATAGTCTAATATCTTCATTTTTTCAACATAGGTAGTTATTACCCTCGAAAACTAAAACTTTTGAAATAGGAAATTAGCCTTTAATCACATTCTTTACCATTTGCAATCATAAAATAGTCTAATATCTTCATTTTTACAACATACGTAGCTATTACCCTCGAAAACTAAAACTTTTGAAATAGGAAAAGAGCCTTTACTCACATTCTTTACCAAGTGCAATCATAAAATAGTCTAATATCTTCATTTTTTCAACATACGTAGCTATTACCCTCGAAAACTAAAACTTTTGAAATAGGAAAAGAGCCTTTAATCACATTCTTTACCATGTGCAATCATAAAATAGTCTAATATCTTCATTTTTTCAACATACGTAGCTATTACCCTCGAAAACTAAAACTTTTGAAATAGGAAAAGAGCCTTTAATCACATTCTTTACCATTTGCAATCATAAAATAGTCTAATATCTTCATTTTTTCAACATACGTAGCTATTTCCCTCGAAAACTAAATCTTTTGACATAGGAAAAGAGCCTTTAATCACATTCTTTACCATTTGCAATTATAAAATAGTCTAACATCTTCATTTTTTCAACATACGTAGCTATTACCCTCGAAAACTAAAACTTTTGACATAGGAAAAGAGCCTTTAATCACATTCTTTACCATGTGCAATCATAAAATTGTCTAATATCTTCATTTTTTCAACATACGTAGCTATTACCCTCGAAAACTAAAACTTTTGACATAGGAAAATAGCCTTTAATCACATTCTTTACCATTTGCAATTATAAAATAGTCTAACATCTTCATTTTTTCAACATACGTAGCTATTACCCTCAAAAACTAAAACTTTTGACACAGGAAAAGAGCCTTTAATCACATTCTTTACCATGTGCAATCATAAAATTGTCTAATATCTTCATTTTCTCCACAGACAAAGCTATTACCCTCGAAAACTAAAACTTTTGAAATAGGAAAAGAGTCTTTAATCACATTCTTTACCATGTGCAATCATAAAATAGTCTAATATCTTCATTTTTTCAACATACGTAGCTATTACCCTCGAAAACTAAAACTTTTGAAATAGGAAAAGAGCCTTTAATCACATTCTTTACCATGTGCAATCATAAAATAGTCTAATATCTTCATTTTTTACACCCTCGAAAACTAAAACTTTTGAAATAGGAAAAGAGCCTTTAATCACATTCTTTACCATGTGCAATCATAAAATTGTCTAATATCTTCATTTTTTCCACAGACAAAGCTATTACCCTCGAAAACTAAAACTTTTGACATAGGAAAAGAGCCTTTAATCACATTCTTTACCATTTGCAATCATAAAATAGTCTAATATGTTCATTTTTTCAACATACGTAGCTATAACCCTCGAAAACTAAAACTTTTGAAATAGGAAAAGAGCCTTTAATCACATTCTTTACCATTTGCAATCATAAAATTGTCTAATATATTCATTTTTTCCACAGACAAAGCTCTTACCCCCGAAAACTAAAACTTTTGAAATAGGAAAAGAGCCTTTAATCATATTCTTTACCATTTGCAATCATAAAATAGTCTAATATCTTCATTTTTTCAACATACGTAGCTATTACCCTCGAAAACTAAAACTTTTGAAATAGGAAAAGAGCCTTTAATCACATTCTTTACCATGTGCAATCATAAAATAGTCTAATATCTTCATTTTTTCCACAGATATAGCTATTACCCTCGAAAACTAAAACTTTTGAAATAGGAAAAGAGCCTTTAATCACATTCTTTACCATTTGCAATCATAAAATAGTCTAATATCTTCATTTTTTCAACATACGTAGCTATTACCCTCGAAAACTAAAACTTTTGAAATAGGAAAAGAGCCTTTAATCACATTCTTTACCATTTGCAATCATGAAATAGTCTAATATCTTCATTTTTTCAACATACGTAGCTATTACCCTCGAAAACTTAAACTTTTGACATAGGAAAAGAGCCTTTAATCACATTCTTTACCATTTGCAATCATAAAATAGTCTAAAATCTTCATTTTTTCAACATACGTAGCTATTACCCTCGAAAACTAAAACTTTTGAAATAGGAAAAGAGCCTTTAATCACATTCTTTACCATTTGCAATCATAAAATAGTCTAATATCTTCATTTTTTCAACATACGTAGCTATTATCCTCGAAAACTAAAACTTTTGAAATAGGAAAAGAGCCTTTAATCATATTCTTTACCATGTGCAATCATAAAATAGTCTAATATCTTCATTTTTTCAACATACGTAGCTATTACCCTCGAAAACTAAAACTTTTGACATAGGAAAAGAGCCTTTAATCACATTCTTTACCATGTGCAATCATAAAATAGTCTAAAATCTTCATTTTTTCCACAGACATAGCTATTACCCTCGAAAACTAAAACTTTTGAAATAGAAAAAGAGCCTTTAATCACATTCTTTACCATTTGCAATCATAAAATAGTCTAATGTCTTCATTTTTTCATCATACATAGCTATTACCCTCGAAAACTAAAACTTTTGAAATAGGAACAGAGCCTTTAATCACATTCTTTACCATTTGCAATCATAAAATAGTCTAATATCTTCATTTTTTCAACATAGGTAGCTATTACCCTCGAAAACTAAAACTTTTGAAATAGGAAAAGAGCCTTTAATCACATTCTTTACCATTTGCAATCATAAAATAGTCTAATATCTGCATTTTTTCAACATACGTAGCTATTACCCTCGAAAACAAAAACTTTTGAAATAGGAAAAGAGCCTTTACTCACATTCTTTACCATGTGCAATCTTAAGATAGTCTAATATCTTCATTTTTTCAACATACGTAGCTATTACCCTCGAAAACTAAAACTTTTGAAATAGGAAAAGAGCCTTTAATCACATTCTTTACCATGTGCAATCATAAAATAGTCTAATATCTTCATTTTTTCAACATACGTAGCTATTACCCTCGAAAACTAAAACTTTTGAAATAGGAAAAGAGCCTTTAATCACATTCTTTACCATTTGCAATCATAAAATTGTCTAATATATTCATTTTTTCCACAGACAAAGCTCTTACCCCCGAAAACTAAAACTTTTGAAATAGGAAAAGAGCCTTTAATCATATTCTTTACCATTTGCAATCATAAAATAGTCTAATATCTTCATTTTTTCAACATACGTAGCTATTACCCTCGAAAACTAAAACTTTTGAAATAGGAAAAGAGCCTTTAATCACATTCTTTACCATGTGCAATCATAAAATAGTCTAATATCTTCATTTTTTCCACAGATATAGCTATTACCCTCGAAAACAAAAACTTTTGAAATAGGAAAAGAGCCTTTAATCACATTCTTTACCATTTGCAATCATAAAATAGTCTAATATCTTCATTTTTTCAACATACGTAGCTATTACCCTCGAAAACTAAAACTTTTGAAATAGGAAAAGAGCCTTTAATCACATTCTTTACCATTTGCAATCATGAAATAGTCTAATATCTTCATTTTTTCAACATACGTAGCTATTACCCTCGAAAACTAAAACTTTTGACATAGGAAAAGAGCCTTTAATCACATTCTTTACCATTTGCAATCATAAAATAGTCTAAAATCTTCATTTTTTCAACATACGTAGCTATTACCCTCGAAAACTAAAACTTTTGAAATAGGAAAAGAGCCTTTAATCACATTCTTTACCATTTGCAATCATAAAATAGTCTAATATCTTCATTTTTTCAACATACGTAGCTATTATCCTCGAAAACTAAAACTTTTGAAATAGGAAAAGAGCCTTTAATCATATTCTTTACCATGTGCAATCATAAAATAGTCTAATATCTTCATTTTTTCAACATACGTAGCTATTACCCTCGAAAACTAAAACTTTTGACATAGGAAAAGAGCCTTTAATCACATTCTTTACCATGTGCAATCATAAAATAGTCTAAAATCTTCATTTTTTCCACAGACATAGCTATTACCCTCGAAAACTAAAACTTTTGAAATAGAAAAAGAGCCTTTAATCACATTCTTTACCATTTGCAATCATAAAATAGTCTAATGTCTTCATTTATTCATCATACATAGCTATTACCCTCGAAAACTAAAACTTTTGAAATAGGAACAGAGCCTTTAATCACATTCTTTACCATTTGCAATCATAAAATAGTCTAATATCTTCATTTTTTCAACATAGGTAGCTATTACCCTCGAAAACTAAAACTTTTGAAATAGGAAAAGAGCCTTTAATCACATTCTTTACCATTTGCAATCATAAAATAGTCTAATATCTTCATTTTTTCAACATACGTAGCTATTACCCTCGAAAACTAAAACTTTTGAAATAGGAAAAGAGCCTTTACTCACATTCTTTACCATGTGCAATCATAAGATAGTCTAATATCTTCATTTTTTCAACATACGTAGCTATTACCCTCGAAAACTAAAACTTTTGAAATAGGAAAAGAGCCTTTAATCACATTCTTTACCATGTGCAATCATAAAATAGTCTAATATCTTCATTTTTTCAACATACGTAGCTATTACCCTCGAAAACTAAAACTTTTGAAATAGGAAAAGAGCCTTTAATCACATTCTTTACCATTTGCAATCATAAAATAGTCTAATATCTTTATTTTCTCAACATACGTAGCTATTACCCTCGAAAACTAAAACTTTTGACATAGGAAAAGAGCCTTTAATCACATTCTTTACCATTTGCAATTATAAAATAGTCTAACATCTTCATTTTTTCAACATACGTAGCTATTACCCTCGAAAACTAAAACTTTTGACATAGGAAAAGAGCCTTTAATCACATTCTTTACCATGTGCAATCATAAAATTGTCTAATATCTTCATTTTTTCCACAAACAAAGCTATTACCCTCGAAAACTAAAACTTTTGAAATAGGAAAAGAGCCTTTAATCACATTCTTTACCATTTTCAATCATAAAATTGTCTAATATCTTCATTTTTTCAACATACGTAGCTATTACCCTCGAAAACTAAAACTTTTGACATAGGAAAAGAGCCTTTAATCAAATTCTTTACCATTTGCAATTATAAAATAGTCTAACATCTTCATTTTTTCAACATACGTAGCTATTACCCTCGAAAACTAAAACTTTTGACATTGGAAAAGAGCCTTTAATCACATTCTTTACCATGTGCAATCATAAAATTGTCTAATATCTTCATTTTTTCCACAGACAAAGCTATTACCCTCGAAAACTAAAACTTTTAAAATAGAAAATGAGCCTTTAATCACATTCTTTACCATGTGAAAATCATAAATTTGTCTAATATCTTCATTTTTTCCACAGACAAAGCTCTTACCCTCGAAAACTAAAACTTTTAAAATAGGAAAAGAGCCTTTAATCACATTCTTTACCATTTGCAATCATAAAATAGTCTAATATCTTCATTTTTTCAACATACGTAGCTATTACCCTCGAAAACTAAAACTTTTGAAATAGGAAAAGAGCCTTTAATCACATTCTTTACCATTTGCAATTATAAAATAGTCTAACATCTTCATTTTTTCAACATACGTAGCTATTACCCTCGAAAACTAAAACTTTTGACATAGGAAAAGAGCCTTTAATCACATTCTTTACCATGTGCAATCATAAAATTGTCTAATATCTTCATTTTTTCCACAAACAAAGCTATTACCCTCGAAAACTAAAACTTTTGAAATAGGAAAAGAGCCTTTAATCACATTCTTTACCATTTTCAATCATAAAATTGTCTAATATCTTCATTTTTTCAACATACGTAGCTATTACCCTCGAAAACTAAAACTTTTGACATAGGAAAAGAGCCTTTAATCAAATTCTTTACCATTTGCAATTATAAAATAGTCTAACATCTTCATTTTTTCAACATACGTAGCTATTACCCTCGAAAACTAAAACTTTTGACATTGGAAAAGAGCCTTTAATCACATTCTTTACCATGTGCAATCATAAAATTGTCTAATATCTTCATTTTTTCCACAGACAAAGCTATTACCCTCGAAAACTAAAACTTTTAAAATAGAAAATGAGCCTTTAATCACATTCTTTACCATGTGCAATCATAAATTTGTCTAATATCTTCATTTTTTTCCACAGACAAAGCTCTTACCCTCGAAAACTAAACTTTTAAAATAGGAAAAGAGCCTTTAATCACATTCTTTACCATTTGCAATCATAAAATTGTCTAATATCTTCATTTTTTCCACAGACAAAGCTCTTACCCTCGAAAACTAAAACTTTTAAAATAGGAAAAGAGCCATTAATCACATTCTTTACCATTTGCAATCATATAATAGTCTAATATCTTCATTTTTTCCACAGACAAAGCTATTACCCTCGAAAACTAAAACTTTTGAAATAGGAAAAGAGCCTTTAATCAAGTTCTTTACCATGTGCAATCATAAAATTGTCTAATATCTTCATTTTTTCCACAGACAAAGCTCTTACCCTCGAAAACTAAAACTTTTGAAATAGGAAAAGAGCCTTTAATCACATTCTTTACCATTTGCAATCATAAAATAGTCTAATATCTTCATTTTTTCAACATACGTAGCTCTTACCCTCAAAAAATAAAACTTTCGAAATAGGAAAAGAGCCTTTAATCACATTCTTTACCATTTGCAATCATAAAATAGTCTAATATCCTCATTTTTTCAACATACGTAGCTATTACCCTCGAAAACTAAAACTTATCTAATAGGAAAAGAGCCATTACTCACATTCTTTACCATGTGCAATCATAAAATAGTCTGATATCTTCATTTTTTTAACATACGTAGCTATTACCCTCGAAAACTAAAACTTTTGAAATAGGAAAAGAGCCTTTAATCACATTCTTTACCATGTGCAATCATAAAATTGTCTAATATCTTCATTTTTTCCACAGACAAAGCTCTTACCCTCGAAAACTAAAACTTTTAAAATAGGAAAAGAGCCTTTAATCACATTCTTTACCATTTGCAATCATAAAATTGTCTAATATCTTCATTTTTCCACAGACAAAGCTCTTACCCTCGAAAACTAAAACTTTTAAAATAGGAAAAGAGCCTTTAATCACATTCTTTACCATTTGCAATAATAAAATAGTCTAATATCTTCATTTTTTCAACATACGTAGCTCTTACCGCCGAAAACTAAATTTTTTGAAATAGGAAAAGAGCCTTTAATCACATTCTTTACCATTTGCAATCATAAAATAGTCTAATATCTTCATTTTTTCAACATACGTAGCTATTACCCTCGAAAACTAAAACTTTCGAAATAGGAAAAGAGCCTTTAATAACATTTTTTACCATTTGCAATCATAAAATAGTCTAATATCTTCATTTTTTCAATATACGTAGCTATTACCCTCGAAAACTAAAACTTTTGAAATAGGAAAAGAGCCTTTACTCACATTTTTTACCATGTGCAATCATAAAATAGTCTAATATCTTCATTTTTTCAACATACGTAGCTATTACCCTCGAAAACTAAAACTTTTGAAATAGGAAAAGAGCCTTTAATCACATTCTTTACAATGTGCAATCATAAAATAGTCTAATATCTTCATTTTTTCAACATACGTAGCTATTACCCTCGAAAACTAAAACTTTGGAAATAGGAAAAGAGCCTTTAATCACATTCTTTACCATTTGTAATCATAAAATAGTCTAATATCTTCATTTTTTCAACATACGTAGCTATTACCCTCAAAAACTAAAACTTTTGACATAGGAAAAGAGCCTTTAATCACATTCTTTACCATTTGCAATCATAAAATTGTCTAATATCTTCATTTTTTCAACATACGTAGCTATTACCCTCGAAAACTAAAACTTTTGACATAGGAAAAGAGCCTTTAATCACATTATTTACCATTTGCAATTATAAAATAGTCTAACATCTTCCTTTTTTCAACATACGTAGCTATTACCCTCGAAAACTAAAACTTTTAACACAGGAAAAGAGCCTTTAATCACATTCTTTACCATGTGCAATCATAAAATTGTCTAATATCTTCATTTTTTCCACAGACAAAGCTATTACCCTCGAAAACTAAAACTTTTGAAATAGGAAAAGAGCCTTTAATCACATTCTTTACCATTTGCAATCATAAAATTGTCTAAAATCTTCATTTTTTCCACAGACATAGCTATTACCCTCGAAAACTAAAACTTTTGAAATAGGAAAAGAGCCTTTAATCACATTCTTTACCATTTGCAATCATAAAATTGTCTAATATCTTCATTTTTCCATCATATGTAGCTATTACCCTCGAAAACTAAAACTTTTGACATAGGAAAAGAGCCTTTAATCACATTCTTTACCATGTGCAATCATAAAATAGTCTAATATCTTTATTTTTTCAACATACGTAGCTATTACCCTCGAAAACTAAAACTTTTGACATAGGAAAAGAGCCTTTAATCACATTCTTTACCATGTGCAATCATAAAATAGTCTAAAATCTTCATTTTTTCCACAGACATAGCTATTACCCTCGAAAACTAAAACTTTTGAAATAGGAAAAGAGCCTTTAATCACATTCTTTACCATTTGCAATCATAAAATAGTCTAATATCGCCATTTTTTCATCATACGTAGCTATTACCCTCGAAAACTAAAACTTTTGAAATAGGAACAGAGCCTTTAATCACATTCTTTACCATTTGCAATCATAAAATAGTCTAATATCTTCATTTTTTCAACATAGGTAGTTATTACCCTCGAAAACTAAAACTTTTGAAATAGGAAATTAGCCTTTAATCACATTCTTTACCATTTGCAATCATAAAATAGTCTAATATCTTCATTTTTTCAACATACGTAGCTATTACCCTCGAAAACTAAAACTTTTGAAATAGGAAAAGAGCCTTTACTCACATTCTTTACCATGTGCAATCATAAAATAGTCTAATATCTTCATTTTTTCAACATACGTAGCTATTACCCTCGAAAACTAAAACTTTTGAAATAGGAAAAGAGCCTTTAATCACATTCTTTACCATGTGCAATCATAAAATAGTCTAACATCTTCATTTTTTCAACATACGTAGCTATTACCCTCGAAAACTAAAACTTTTGAAATAGGAAAAGAGCCTTTAATCACATTCTTTACCATTTGCAATCATAAAATAGTCTAATATCTTGATTTTTTCAACATACGTAGCTATTTCCCTCGAAAACTAAATCTTTTGACATAGGAAAAGAGCCTTTAATCACATTCTTTACCATTTGCAATTATAAAATAGTCTAACATCTTCATTTTTTCAACATACGTAGCTATTACCCTCGAAAACTAAAACTTTTGACATAGGAAAAGAGCCTTTAATCACATTCTTTACCATGTGCAATCATAAAATTGTCTAATATCTTCATTTTTTCCACAGACAAAGCTATTACCCTCGAAAACTAAAACTTTTGAAATAGGAAGAGCCTTTAATCACATTCTTTACCATTTGCAATCATAAAATTGTCTAATATCTTCATTTTTTCAACATACGTAGCTATTACCCTCGAAAACTAAAACTTTTGAAATAGGAAAAGAGCCTTTAATCACATTCTTTACCATTTGCAATCATAAAATAGTCTAATATCTTCATTTTTTCAACATACGTAGCTATTACCCTCGAAAACTAAACTTTTTGAAATAGGAAAAGAGCCTTTAATCACATTCTTTACCATGTGCAATCATAAAATAGTCTAATATCTTCATTTTTTCAACATACGTAGCTATTACCCTCAAAAACTAAAACTTTTGACATAGGAAAAGAGCCTTTAATCACATTCTTTACCATGTGCAATCATAAAATAGTCTAAAATCTTCATTTTTTCCACAGACATAGCTATTACCCTCGAAAACTAAAACTTTTGAAATAGGAAAAGAGCCTTTAATCACATTCTTTACCATTTGCAATCATAAAATAGTCTAATATCTTCATTTTTTCATCATACGTAGCTATTACCCTCGAAAACTAAAACTTTTGAAATAGGAAAAGAGCCTTTAATCACATTCTTTACCATTTGCAATCATAAAATAGTCTAATATCTTCATTTTTTCAACATAGGTAGCTATTACCCTCGAAAACTAAAACTTTTGAAATAGGAAAAGAGCCTTTAATTAAATTTTTTACCATGTGCAAACATAAAATTGTCTAATATCTTCATTTTTTCAACATACTTAGCTATTACCCTCGAAAACTAAAACTTTTGACATAGGAAAACAGCCTTTAATCACATTCTTTACCATTTGCAATCATAAAATAGTCTAACATCTTCATTTTTTCAACATACGTAGCTATTACCCCTCGAAAACTAAAACTTTTGACATAGGAAATGAGCCTTTAATCACATTCTTTACCAAGTTAAATCATAAAATAGTCTAAAATCTTCATTTTTTCCACAGACATAGCTATTACCCTCGAAAACTAAAACTTTTGAAATAGGAAAAGAGCCTTTAATCACATTCTTTACCATTTGCAATCATAAAATAGTCTAATATCTTCATTTTTTCATCATACGTAGCTATTACCCTCGAAAACTAAAACTTTTGAAATAGGAAAAGAGCCTTTAATCACATTCTTTACCATTTGCAATCATAAAATAGTCTAATATCTTCATTTTTTCAACATAGGTAGCTATTACCCTCGAAAACTAAAACTTTTGAAATAGGAAAAGAGCCTTTAATTACATTCTTTACCATGTGCAATCATAAAATTGTCTAATATCTTCATTTTTTCCACAGACAAAGCTCTAACCCTCGAAAACTAAAACTTTTAAAATAAGAAAAGAGCCTTTAATCACATTCTTTACCATTTGCAATCATAAAATTGTCTAATATCTTCATTTTTTTCCACAGACAAAGCTCTTACCCTCGAAAACTAAAACTTTTAAAATAGGAAAAGAGCCTTTAATCACATTCTTTACCATTTGCAATCATAAAATAGTCTAATATCTTCATTTTTTCAACATACGTAGCTCTTACCGCCGAAAACTAAATTTTTTGAAATAGGAAAAGAGCCTTTAATCACATTCTTTACCATTTGCAATCATATAATAGTCTAATATCTTCATTTTTTCCACAGACAAAGCTATTACCCTCGAAAACTAAAACTTTTGAAATAGGAAAAGAGCCTTTAATCACATTCTTTACCATGTGCAATCATAAAATTGTCTAATATCTTCATTTTTTCCACAGACAAAGCTCTTACCCTCGAAAACTAAAACTTTTGAAATAGGAAAAGAGCCTTTAATCACATTCTTTACCATTTGCAATCATAAAATAGTCTTATATCTTCATTTTTTCAACATACGTAGCTATTACCCTCGAAAACTAAAACTTTCGAAATAGGAAAAGAGCCTTTAATCACATTTTTTACCATTTGCAATCATAAAATAGTCTAATATCCTCATTTTTTCAACATACGTAGCTATTACCCTCGAAAACTAAAACTTTTGAAATAGGAAAAGAGCCATTACTCACATTCTTTACCATGTGCAATCATAAAATAGTCTGATATCTTCATTTTTTCAACATACGTAGCTATTACCCTCGAAAACTAAAACTTTTGAAATAGGAAAAGAGCCTTTAATCACATTCTTTACCATGTGCAATCATAAAATAGTCTAATATCTTCATTTTTTTAACATACGTAGTTATTACCCTCGAAAACTAAATCTTTTGAAATAGGAAAAGAGCCTTTCATCACATTCTTTACCATGTGCAATCATAAAATAGTCTAATATCTTCATTTTTTCAACATACGTAGCTATTACCCTCGAAAACTAAATCTTTTGATATAGGAAAAGAGCCTTTAATCACATTCTTTACCATTTGCAATTATAAAATAGTCTAACATCTTCATTTTTTCCACAGACAAAGCTATTACCCTCGAAAACTAAAACTTTTGAAATAGGAAGAGCCTTTAATCACATTCTTTACCATTTGCAATCATAAAATTGTCTAATATCTTCATTTTTTCAACATACGTAGCTATTACCCTCGAAAACTAAAACTTTTGAAATAGGAAAAGAGCCTTTAATCACATTCTTTACCATTTGCAATCATAAAATAGTCTAATATCTTCATTTTTTCAACATACGTAGCTATTACCCTCGAAAACTAAACTTTTTGAAATAGGAAAAGAGCCTTTAATCACATTCTTTACCATGTGCAATCATAAAATAGTCTAATATCTTCATTTTTTCAACATACGTAGCTATTACCCTCAAAAACTAAAACTTTTGACATAGGAAAAGAGCCTTTAATCACATTCTTTACCATGTGCAATCATAAAATAGTCTAAAATCTTCATTTTTTCCACAGACATAGCTATTACCCTCGAAAACTAAAACTTTTGAAATAGGAAAAGAGCCTTTAATCACATTCTTTACCATTTACAATCATAAAATAGTCTAATATCTTCATTTTTTTCATCATACGTAGCTATTACCCTCGAAAACTAAAACTTTTGAAATAGGAAAAGAGCCTTTAATCACATTCTTTACCATTTGCAATCATAAAATAGTCTAATATCTTCATTTTTTCAACATAGGTAGCTATTACCCTCGAAAACTAAAACTTTTGAAATAGGAAAAGAGCCTTTAATTACATTTTTTACCATGTGCAAACATAAAATTGTCTAATATCTTCATTTTTTCAACATACTTAGCTATTACCCTCGAAAACTAAAACTTTTGACATAGGAAAAGAGCCTTTAATCACATTCTTTACCATTTGCAATCATAAAATTGTCTAACATCTTCGTTTTTTCAACATACGTAGCTATTACCCTCGAAAACTAAAACTTTTGACATAGGAAATGAGCCTTTAATCACATTCTTTACCAAGTTAAAATCATAAAATAGTCTAAAATCTTCATTTTTTCCACAGACATAGCTATTACCCTCGAAAACTAAAACTTTTGAAATAGGAAAAGAGCCTTTAATCACATTCTTTACCATTTGCAATCATAAAATAGTCTAATATCTTCATTTTTTCATCATACGTAGCTATTACCCTCGAAAACTAAAACTTTTGAAATAGGAAAAGAGCCTTTAATCACATTCTTTACCATTTGCAATCATAAAATAGTCTAATATCTTCATTTTTTCAACATAGGTAGCTATTACCCTCGAAAACTAAAACTTTTGAAATAGGAAAAGAGCCTTTAATTACATTCTTTGCCATGTGCAATCATAAAATTGTCTAATATCTTCATTTTTCCCACAGACAAAGCTATTACCCTCGAAAACTAAAACTTTCAAAATAGGAAAAGTGCCTTTAATCACATTCTTTACCATTTGCAATCATAAAATTGTCTAATATCTTCATTTTTTCCACAGACAAAGCTCTTACCCTCAAAAACTAAAACTTTTAAAATAGGAAAAGAGCCTTTAATCACATTCTTTACCATTTGCAATCATAAAATAGTCTAATATCTTCATTTTTTCAACATACGTAGCTCTTACCGCCGAAAACTAAATTTTTTGAAATAGGAAAAGAGCCTTTAATCACATTCTTTACCATTTGCAATCATATAATAGTCTAATATCTTCATTTTTTCCACAGACAAAGCTATTACCCTCGAAAACTAAAACTTTTGAAATAGGAAAAGAGCCTTTAATCACATTCTTTACCATGTGCAATCCTAAAATTGTCTAATATCTTCATTTTTTCCACAGACAAAGCTCTTACCCTCGAAAACTAAAACTTTTGAAATAGGAAAAGAGCCTTTAATCACATTCTTTACCATTTGCAATCATAAAATAGTCTTATATCTTCATTTTTTCAACATACGTAGCTATTACCCTCGAAAACTAAACTTTTCGAAATAGGAAAAGAGCCTTTAATCACATTCTTTACCATTTGCAATCATAAAATAGTCTAATATCCTCATTTTTTCAACATACGTAGCTATTACCCTCGAAAACTAAAACTTTTGAAATAGGAAAAGAGCCATTACTCACATTCTTTACCATGTGCAATCATAAAATAGTCTGATATCTTCATTTTTTCAACATACGTAGCTATTACCCTCGAAAACTAAAACTTTTGACATAGGAAAAGAGCCTTTAATCACATTCTTTACCAATTGCAATTATAAAATAGTCTAACATCTTCATTTTTTCAACATACGTAGCTATTACCCTCGAAAACTAAAACTTTTGACATAGGAAAAGAGCTTTTAATCACATTCTTTACCATGTGCAATCATAAAATTGTCTAATATCTTCATTTTTTCCACAGACAAAGCTCTTACCCTCAAAAACTAAAACTTTTGAAATAGGAAAAGAGCCTTTAATCACATTCTTTACCATTTGCAATCATAAAATAGTCTAATATCTTCATTTTTTCAACATACGTAGCTCTTACCGCCGAAAACTAAATTTTTTGAAATAGGAAAAGGCCTTTAATCACATTCTTTACCATTTGCAATCATATAATAGTCTAATATCTTCATTTTTTCCACAGACAAAGCTATTACCCTCGAAAACTAAAACTTTTGAAATAGGAAAAGAGCCTTTAATCACATTCTTTACCATGTGCAATCATAAAATTGTCTAATATCTTCATTTTTTCCACAGACAAAGCTCTTACCCTCGAAAACTAAAACTTTTGAAATAGGAAAAGAGCCT
This sequence comes from Artemia franciscana, assembly GCF_032884065.1. Taxonomy (NCBI): domain Eukaryota; kingdom Metazoa; phylum Arthropoda; class Branchiopoda; order Anostraca; family Artemiidae; genus Artemia; species Artemia franciscana. The sequence continues at coordinate 15,118 of NW_027064763.1, forward strand.
TTAATCACATTGTTTACCATTTGCATTCATAAAATAGTCTTATATCTTCATTTTTTCAACATACGTAGCTATTACCCTTGAAAACTAAAACTTTCGAAATAGGAAAAGAGCCTTTAATCACATTCTTTACCATTTGCAATCATCAAATAGTCTAATATCCTCATTTTTTCAACATACGTAGCTATTACCCTCGAAAACTAAAACTTTTGAAATAGGAAAAGAGCCATTACTCACATTCTTTACCATGTGCAATCATCAAATAGTCTGATATCTTCATTTTTTTAACATACGTAGCTATTACCCTCAAAAACTAAATCTTTTGAAATAGGAAAGAGCCTTTCATCACATTCTTTACCATTTGCAATCATAAAATAGTCTAATATCTTCATTTTTTCAACATACTTAGCTATTACCCTCGAAAACTAAAACTTTTGACATAGGAAAAGAGCCTTTAATCACATTCTTTACCATTTGCAATCATAAAATTGTCTAACATCTTCATTTTTTCAACATACGTAGCTATTACCCTCGAAAACTAAAACTTTTGACATAGGAAAAGAGCCTTTAATCACATTCTTTACCATTTGCAATTATAAAATAGTCTAACATCTTCATTTTTTCAATATACGTAGCTATTACCCTCGAAAACTAAAACTTTTGACATAGGAAAAGAGCCTTTAATCACATTCTTTACCATGTGCAATAATAAAATTGTCTAATATCTTCATTTTTTCCACAGACAAAGCTATTACCCTCGAAAACTAAAACTTTTAAAATAGGAAAAGAGCCTTTAATCACATTCTTGACCATTTACAATCATAAAATAGTCTAATATCTTCATTTTTTCAACATACGTAGCTATTACCCTCGAAAACTAAAACTTTTGAAATAGGAAAAGAGCCTTTAATCACATTCTTTACCATGTGCAATCATAAAATTGTCTAATATGTTCATTTTTTCAACATACGTAGCTATTACCCTCGAAAACTAAAACTTTTGACATAGGAAAAGAGCCTTTAATCACATTCTTTACCATTTGCAAGCATAAAAAAGTCTAACATCTTCATTTTTTCAACATACGTAGCTATTACCCTCGAAAACTAAAACTTTTGACATAGGAAAAGAGCCTTTAATCAAATTCTTTACCATGTGCAATCATAAAATTGTCTAATATCTTCATTTTTTCCACAGACAAAGCTATTACCCTCGAAAATTAAAACTTTTGAAATAGGAAAAGAGCCTTTAATCACATTCTTCACCATTTGCAATCATAAAATAGTCTAATGTCTTCATTTTTTCAACATACGTAGCTATTATCCTCGAAAACTAAAACTTTTGAAATAGGAAAAGAGCCTTTAATCACATTCTTTACCATTTGCAATCATAAAATAGTCTAATATCTTCATTTTTTCAACATACGTAGCTATTACCCTCGAAAACTAAAACTTTTGACATAGGAAAAGAGGCTTTAAGCACATTCTTTACCATGTGCAATCATAAAATAGTCTAATATCTTCATTTTTTCAACATACGTAGCTATTACCCTGGAAAACTAAAACTTTTTACATAGGAAAAGAGCCATTACTCACATTCTTTACCATGTGCAATCATAAAATAGTCTGATATCTTCATTTTTTCAACATACGTAGCTATTACCCTCGAAAACTAAAACTTTTGAAATAGGAAAAGAGCCTTTAATCACATTCTTTACCATGTGCAATCATAAAATAGTCTAATATCTTCATTTTTTTAACATACGTAGTTATTACCCTCGAAAACTAAATCTTTTGAAATAGGAAAAGGGCCTTTCATCACATTCTTTACCATGTGCAATCATAAAATAGTCTAATATCTTCATTTTTTCAACATACGTAGCTATTACCCTCGAAAACTAAAACTTTTGAAATAGGAAAAGAGCCTTTAATCACATTCTTTACCATTTGCAATCATAAAATAGTCCAATATCTTCATTTTTTCAACATACGTAGCTATTTCCCTCGAAAACTAAATCTTTTGACATAGGAAAAGAGCCTTTAATCACATTCTTTACCATTTGCAATTATAAAATAGTCTAACATCTTCATTTTTTCAACATACGTAGCTATTACCCTCGAAAACTAAAACTTTTGACATAGGAAAAGAGCCTTTAATCACATTCTTTACCATGTGCAATCATAAAATTGTCTAATATCTTCATTTTTTCCACAGACAAAGCTCTTACCCTCGAAAACTAAAACTTTTGAAATAGGAAAAGAGCCTTTAATCACATTCTTTACCATTTGCAATCATAAAATAGTCTAATATCTTCATTTCTTCGACATATGTAGCTCTTACCGCCGAAAACTAAATTTTTTGAAATAGGAAAAGGGCCTTTAATCACATTCTTTACCATTTGCAATCATATAATAGTCTAATATCTTCATTTTTTCCACAGACAAAGCTATTACCCTCGAAAACTAAAACTTTTGAAATAGGAAAAGAGGCTTTAATCACATTCTTTACCATGTGCAATCATAAAATTGTCTAATATCTTCATTTTTTCCACAGACAAAGCTCTTACCCTCGAAAACTAAAACTTTTGAAATAGGAAAAGAGCCTTTAATCACATTCTTTACCATTTGCATTCATAAAATAGTCTTATATCTTCATTTTTTCAACATACGTAGCTATTACCCTCGAAAACTAAAACTTTCGAAATAGGAAAAGAGCCTTTAATCACATTCTTTACCATTTGCAATCATAAAATAGTCTAATATCCTCATTTTTTCAACATACGTAGCTATTACCCTCGAAAACTAAAACTTTTGAAATAGGAAAAGAGCCATTACTCACATTCTTTACCATGTGCAATCATCAAATAGTCTGATATCTTCATTTTTTCAACATACGTAGCTATTACCCTCGAAAACTAAAACTTTTGAAATAGGAAAAGAGCCTTTAATCACATTCTTTACCATGTGCAAAAATAAAATAGTCTAATATCTTCATTTTTTTAACATACGTAGCTATTACCCTCAAAAACTAAATCTTTTGAAATAGGAAAGAGCCTTTCATCACATTCTTTACCATTTGCAATCATAAAATAGTCTAATATCTTCATTTTTTCAACATACTTAGCTATTACCCTCGAAAACTAAAACTTTTGACATAGGAAAAGAGCCTTTAATCACATTCTTTACCATTTGCAATCATAAAATTGTCTAACATCTTCATTTTTTCAACATACGTAGCTATTACCCTCGAAAACTAAAACTTTTGACATAGAAAAAGAGCCTTTAATCACATTCTTTACCATTTGCAATTATAAAATAGTCTAACATCTTCATTTTTTCAATATACGTAGCTATTACCCTCGAAAACTAAAACTTTTGACATAGGAAAAGAGCCTTTAATCACATTCTTTACCATGTGCAATAATAAAATTGTCTAATATCTTCATTTTTTCCACAGACAAAGCTATTACCCTCGAAAACTAAAACTTTTAAAATAGGAAAAGAGCCTTTAATCACATTCTTTACCATTTGCAATCATAAAATAGTCTAATATCTTCATTTTTTCAACATACGTAGCTATTACCCTCGAAAACTAAAACTTTTGAAATAGGAAAAGAGCCTTTAATCACATTCTTTACCATGTGCAATCATAAAATTGTCTAATATGTTCATTTTTTCAACATACGTAGCTATTACCCTCGAAAACTAAAACTTTTGACATAGGAAAAGAGCCTTTAATCACATTCTTTACCATTTGCAAGCATAAAAAAGTCTAATATCTTCATTTTTTCAACATACGTAGCTATTACCCTCGAAAACTAAAACTTTTGACATAGGAAAAGAGCCTTTAATCACATTCTTCACCATTTGCAATCATAAAATAGTCTAATGTCTTCATTTTTTCAACATACGTAGCTATTATCCTCGAAAACTAAAACTTTTGAAATAGGAAAAGAGCCTTTAATAACATTCTTTACCATTTGCAATCATAAAATAGTCTAATATCTTCATTTTTTCAACATACGTAGCTATTACCCTCGAAAACTAAAACTTTTGACATAGGAAAAGAGGCTTTAAGCACATTCTTTACCATGTGCAATCATAAAATAGTCTAATATCTTCATTTTTCCAACATACGTAGCTATTACCCCTGGAAAACTAAAACTTTTGAAATAGGAAAAGAGCCTTTAATCACATTCTTTACCATTTGCAATCATAAAATAGTCTAATATCTTCATTTTTTCAACATACGTAGCTATTATCCTCGAAAACTAAAACTTTTGAAATAGGAAAAGAGCCTTTAATCACATTCTTTACCATTTGCAATCATAAAATAGTCTAATATCTTCATTTTTTCAACATACGTAGCTATTACCCTCGAAAACTAAAACTTTTGACATAGGAAAAGAGCCTTTAATCACATTCTTTACCATGTGCAATCATAAAATAGTCTAAAATCTTCATTTTTCCACAGACATAGCTATTACCCTCGAAAACTAAAACTTTTGAAATAGGAAAAGAGCCTTTAATCACATTCTTTACCATTTGCAATCATAAAATAGTCTAATATCTTCATTTTTTCAACATAGGTAGCTATTACCCTCGAAAACTAAAACTTTTGAAATAGGAAAAGAGCCTTTAATCACATTCTTTACCATTTGCAATCATAAAATAGTCTAATATCTTCATTTTTTCAACATACGTAGCTATTACCCTCGAAAACTAAAACTTTTGAAATAGGAAAAGAGCCTTTACTCACATTCTTTACCATGTGCAATCATAAAATAGTCTAATATCTTCAATTTTTCAACATACGTAGCTATTACCCTCGAAAACTAAAACTTTTGAAATAGGAAAAGAGCCTTTAATCACATTCTTTACCATGTGCAATCATAAAATAGTCTAATATCTTCATTTTTGAACATACGTAGCTATTACCCTCGAAATGTAAAACTTTTGAAATAGGAAAAGAGCCTTTCATCACATTCTTTACCATTTGCAATCATAAAATAGTCTAATATCTTCATTTTTTCAACATACGTAGATATTACCCTCGAAAACTAAAAGTTTTGACATAGGAAAAGAGCCTTTAATCACATTCTTTACCATTTTCAATCATAAAATTGTCTAATATCTTCATTTTTTCAACATACGTAGCTATTACCCTCGAAAACTAAAACTTTTGACATAGGAAAAGAGCCTTTAATCACATTCTTTACCATTTGCAATTATAAAATAGTCTACATCTTCATTTTTTCAACATACGTAGCTATTACCCTCGAAAACTAAAACTTTTGATATAGGAAAAGAGCCTTTAATCACATTCTTTACCATGTGCAATCATAAAATTGTCTAACATCTTCATTTTTTCCACAGACAAAGCTATTACCCTCGAAAACTAAAACTTGAAATAGGAAAAGAGCCTTTAATCACATTCTTTACCATGTGCAATCATAAAATAGTCTAATATCTTCATTTTTTTCAACATACGTAGCTATTACCCTCGAAAACTAAAACTTTTGACATTGGAAAAGAGCCTTTAATCACATTCTTTACATGTGCAATCATAAAATAGTCTAAAATCTTCATTTTTTCTACAGACATAGCTATTACCCTCGAAAATTAAAACTTTTGAAATAGGAAAAGAGCCTTTAGTCACATTCTTTACCATTTGCAATCATAAAATAGTCTAATATCTTCATTTTTTCAACATACGTAGCTATTACCCTCGAAAACTAAAACTTTTGACATAGGAAAAGAGCCTTTAATCACATTCTTTACCATGTGCAATCATAAAATTGTCTAATATCTTCATTTTTTCCACAGACAAAGCTATTACCCTCGAAAATTAAAACTTTTGAAATAGGAAAAGAGCCTTTAGTCACATTCTTTACCATTTGCAATCATAAAATAGTCTAATGTCTTCATTTTTTCAACATACGTAGCTATTATCCTCGAAAACTAAAACTTTTGAAATAGGAAAAGAGCCTTTAATCACATTCTTTACCATTTGCAATCATAAAATAGTCTAATATCTTCATTTTTTCAACATACGTAGCTATTACCCTGGAAAACTAAAACTTTTGACATAGGAAAAGAGGCTTTAAGCACATTCTTTACCATGTGCAATCATAAAATAGTCCAATATCTTCATTTTTTCAACATACGTAGCTATTACCCTCGAAAACTAAAACTTTTGACATAGGAAAAGAGCCTTTAATCACATTCTTTACCATTTGCAATCATAAAATAGTCTAATATCTTCATTTTTTCAAAATACGTAGCTATTATCCTCGAAAACTAAAACTTTTGAAATAGGAAAAGAGCCTTTAATCACATTCTTTACCATGTGCAATCATAAAATAGTCTAATATCTTCATTTTTTCAACATACTTAGCTATTACCCTCGAAAACTAAAACTTTTGACATAGGAAAAGAGCCTTTAATCACATTCTTTACCATGTGCAATCATAATATAGTCTATATCTTCATTTTTTCAACATACGTAGCTATTACCCTCGAAAACTAAAACTTTTGAAATAGGAAAAGAGCCTTTAATCACATTCTTTACCATTTGCAATCATAAAATAGTCTAATATCTTCATTTTTTCAACATACGTAGCTATTACCCTCAAAAACTAAAACTTTTGACATAGGAAAAGAGCCTTTAATCACATTCTTTACCATTTGCAATTATAAAATAGTCTAACATCTTCATTTTTTCAACATACGTAGCTATTACCCTCGAAAACTAAAACTTTTGACATAGGAAAAGAGCCTTTAATCACATTCTTTACCATGTGCAATCATAAAATTGTCTAATATCTTCATTTTTTCCACAGACAAAGCTATTACCCTCGAAAACTAAAACTTTTGAAATAGGAAAAGAGCCTTTAATCACATTCTTTACCATTTTCAATCATAAAATTGTCTAATATCTTCATTTTTTCAACATACGCAGCTATTACCCTCGAAAACTAAAACTTTTGACATAGGAAAAGAGCCTTTAATCAAATTCTTTACCATTTGCAATTATAAAATAGTCTAACATCTTCATTTTTTCAACATACGTAGCTATTACCCTCGAAAACTAAAACTTTTGACATAGGAAAAGAGCCTTTAATCACATTCTTTACCATGTGCAATCATAAATTTGTCTAATATCTTCATTATTTTCCACAGACAAAGCTCTTACCCTCGAAAACTAAAACTTTTAAAATAGGAAAAGAGCCTTTAATCACATTCTGTACCATTTGCAATCATAAAATTGTCTCAAATCTTCATTTTTTCCACAGACAAAGCTCTTACCCTCGAAAACTAAAACTTTTAAAATAGGAAAAGAGCCTTTAATCACATTCTTTACCATTTGCAATCATAAAATAGTCTAATATCTTCATTTTTTCAACATACGTAGCTATTACCCTCGAAAACTAAAACTTTTGACATAGTAAAAGAGCCTTTAATCACATTCTTTACCATTTGCAATCATAAAATAGTCTAATATCTTCATTTTTTCAACATACGTAGCTCTTACCGCCGAAAACTAAATTTTTTGAAATAGGAAAAGAGCCTTTAATCACATTCTTTACCATTTGCAATCATATAATAGTCTAATATCTTCATTTTTTCCACAAACAAAGCTATTACCCTCGAAAACTAAAACTTTTGAAATAGGAAAAGAGCCTTTAATCACATTCTTTACCATGTGCAATCATAAAATTGTCTAATATCTTCATTTTTTCCACAGACAAAGCTCTTACCCTCGAAAACTAAAACTTTTAAAATAGGAAAAGAGCCTTTAATCACATTCTTTACCATTTGCAATCATAAAATAGTCTAATATCTTCATTTTTTCAACATACGTAGCTCTTACCCTCAAAAAATAAAACTTCGAAATAGGAAAAGAGCCTTTAATCACATTCTTTACCATTTGCAATCATAAAATAGTCTAATATCCTCATTTTTTCAACATACGTAGCTATTACCCTCGAAAACTAAAACTTTTCTAATAGGAAAAGAGCCATTACTCACATTCTTTATCATGTGCAATCATAAAATAGTCTGATATCTTCATTTTTTCAACATACGTAGCTCTTACCCTCGAAAATAAAAACTTTTAAAATAGGAAAAGAGCCTTTAATCACATTCTTTACATTTGCAATCATAAAATTGTCTAATATCTTCATTTTTTCCACAGACAAAGCTCTTACCCTCGAAAACTAAAACTTTTAAAATAGGAAAAGAGCCTTTAATCACATTCTTTACCATTTGCAATCATAAAATAGTCTAATATCTTTATTTTTTCAACATACGTAGCTCTTACCGCCGAAAACTATATTTTTGAAATAGGAAAAGAGCCTTTAATCACATTCTTTACCATTTGCAATCATATAATAGTCTAATATCTTCATTTTTTCCATAGACAAAGCTATTACCCTCGAAAACTAAAACTTTTAAAATAGGAAAAGAGCCTTTAATCACATTCTTTACCATGTGCGATCATAAAATTGTCTAATATCTTCATTTTTTCCACAGACAAAGCTCTTACCCTCGAAAACTAAAACTTTTGAAATAGGAGAAGAGCCTTTAATCACATTCTTTACCATTTGCAATCATAAAATAGTCTAATATCTTCATTTTTTCAACATACGTAGCTATTACCCTCGAAAACTAAAACTTTCGAAATAGGAAAAGAGCTTTAATAACATTTTTTACCATTTGCAATCATAAAATAGTCTAATATCTTCATTTTTTCAATATACGTAGCTATTACCCTCGAAAACTAAAACTTTGAAATAGGAAAAGAGCCTTTACTCACATTCTTTACCATTTGCAATCATAAAATAGTCTAATATCTTCATTTTTTCAACATACGTAGCTATTACCCTGGAAAACTAAAACTTTTGACATAGGAAAAGAGGCTTTAAGCACATTCTTTACCATGTGCAATCATAAAATAGTCTAATATCTTCATTTTTTCAACATACGTAGCTATTACCCTCGAAAACTAAAACTTTTGACATAGGAAAAGAGCCTTTAATCACCTTCTTTACCATTTGCAATCATAAAATAGTCTAATATCTTCATTTTTTCAACATACGTAGCTATTATCCTCGAAAACTAAAACTTTTGAAATAGGAAAAGAGCCTTTAATCACATTCTTTACCATGCAATCATAAAATAGTCTAATATCTTCATTTTTTCAACATACTTAGCTATTACCCCCGAAAACTAAAACTTTTGACATAGGAAAAGAGCCTTTAATCACATTCTTTACCATGTGCAATCATAAAATAGTCTAATATCTTCATTTTTCAACATACGTAATTATTACCCCCGAAAACTAAAACTTTTGAAATAGGAAAAGAGCCTTTAATCACATTCTTTACCATTTGCAATCATAAAATAGTCTAATATCTTCATTTTTTCAACATACGTAGCTATTACCCTCGAAAACTAAAACTTTTGAAATAGGAAAAGAGCCTTTAATCACATTCTTTACCATTTG
>NW_027064764.1:0-24633 GCF_032884065.1 Artemia franciscana
ACATGCCACTCAAAACGCACTGTCTGTTTTAACTTAATACTATAAACTACTCCTGGGTATTGCTCATGCTTCCTCCTGATAATCTTTATCTTCATAGCGTCAGTTGATTTGGTTCAAAATTGTTTTGATATTCCTCGACATTTTCACTTTAATACCTTTAATCTTAGTGGGAGTGGCACCAGTAGTATTAGTATTAGCTGTATAATTAGTTTAGCTCCCCTTGAATTAATTTTTATAAGGTTTACGTTAATAAACTTAATCATAGTTCACAATTGTATTAGGTGTAGAAAAGACAATTAGTCATATTAAAAGTAACAGTGGAAGCACATTTAGCAGCCGTAAAATTAACATGTTGTGTTTTTGGATCGGTTATGCATCCCTCTCCTGAATCTATGGATTTTTCAACTTAATACAAACAACCATTAGTATGATATTGCTGGAATTAGCTTTTTATAACCAGTGTATCAATAGTGTGTTTTAGTTTTGTTCAAATTGTCCATCCACACTTTGCAAATGTTTTATTTTAATATTATTAGCAATAGAAGTACTTTCAATAGAAGTATTAGCTGGAGTAATTTTACAAGTAACAGTGGTAGTAGTATTTGTGAAGGCATGCAAATTTAGTCTTTTAGTCAATTTATATCCCTCTTTAAAATTTATATTAAAGCTCAAACTTAATTCCCTTTTCTATCTCTGAGATACACTCTTTTGGCATTCTGCATGCACATAGTGTGCTTTTATTTAGACCAAATTCCCTTTCTAAAATTCTCTCAAGTTTTTAACCTTCACACTCTAGGTCTTAGAACTAATATTATTGTAGAAGTAGTGATAAACGGAGGAACAATATTGGCAGTAGTAGTGTTGTATAAGTAGTAGCAGTAACAGTGGTGGCAGCAGTATTACTAGTATTAGTAGTTTGCCCATGCTATCTTTTTGTCACTTGAGCTTTCCGCTCGTGGTGCCCTCAAATTTTCAGCTTGTTAAGTTTGATTTTTGACAATCTTCAGACAAATAGTTTGATTCGATTTAGTTTGAATTTTCCTTCAATATTTCCTCAGAGACTCGTGGTACCCTTGAATTTTCAGTTTGGTAAGATTATTTTTTGACATTCTCTAGACAAATAGTTTGATTTGATTTAGTTCGAATTTCCCTTTAATATTTCCTTAGATCTCTACTTCAATATCATCAGTTTCGGTAGTACTCGCTGCAAAAGCAGTAAATATATAAGTTATAATGGCAGCATTAGTTTTAGTCGTATAGGTTGATTAGTGTTATAAGTAGTTTTAACAGTTGTTTTAGCAACAGTATTATTAGCATTATTTTGAATAATAGTGGTAGCAGTTGCATTAGAAGACACATATTACTTTTGGTCACGTGATTTTTTTCCTTTTAGTATTCTCTGAATATTGCTAATGAATAGTAGCGGTGGCAGCAGCTGTAATAGCAAGCAGCTTGAGATATTGGATTTTTGGCTAACTGATCATCCCCTTTATAATTTCTTGGAAGTTTTATATTAATAAGCTCAGTCATTCCTGAATCACACACCTTTGACTGTCCGTTTGCACATAACGTGATTTGATTTAAAGTGAAAGTCCTCTCAATATTTCCTGAAAGGTTAATCTGAATGCTCTTCATCCTTTTCAACACTAAATGTCAAATGTTTTATTGAGAAAAACCCACCTTTCGCAATAATAGATAATAATATTTAGACATTGGGTGAGTTGCATGACTTGCAGCCCCTTTTCCGAAGGTAGTAGCTTGTGGGGCCAATGGTCGCCCTCTGATAACTTTTGACTCTTAAAAAGTGCTGTAGAATTTTAAATTTTCAACTGAATGAGTTCATTTTCAATTTGATAAGAAATGAATTTCGATACGAATATGGTACCGAAAGATAAAACATTATTCCTCATTGCTCTTCCCTTAGTAGTATCAGTGGTAGAAATACTAGTGTTACTAATTGTAAGACAATTAGTGATATTAAAAGTAATAGCAGAAACACTTTTAGAAAATTAACATATTGTGTTTTTGATCGGTTATGCAAACCTTCTCCTGAATCTTTGGAATGTTTAACTTAATACAACCAACCATTAGTATGATATTGCTGAAATTCCCCTTTGATAACTTGCATATCAATAGCGTGTTTGAGTTTAGTTCCATTTTCCCCTCTATACTTTGCGATGTTTTTACCTGAATACTCTCAGCAATAGAAGTAGTTTCAATGGAAGTGTTAGTTACAGTAATTGTACAAGTAGCAGTAGTAGTATTTGTAATAGCATGCAAACTTAGCCTTTTTTTTCTATTGATCTTCATCTTTAAGATTTATCTGAAAGTTCCAACTCAATCCCCTTGTCCATCTCTGAGATATACCCTTTGAGCAGCCTACATTCACATAGTTTGATGTGATTTAGACCAAATTTGCTCACTATTCAACTATATTCGCTCAAACTTTTACCTTCATACCCTTAGTCTTAATAGTACCATTATTTTAGAATTAGTGGTAGTAGTAGGAGCAATATTAGCAGCAGTTGTGTTGTATTGGTAGAAGTAGTAACAGTGGTAGCAGCAGTATGGCAGTAGTGGTAGCAGTTGTATAAGTTGTAGTAGCATTATAAGTAGTATTAGCAGTTGCTTTTAGCAAAAGAATCACCAGCATTATTATTAGTAGTATAGGTAGTGGTGGTATTAACAGGTAGATATTACTTTTGGTCAAATGATTTCCTCTTTTAGCGTTTTCTGAATATTACTACTCAATATTAGTAGTGGTAGCAGCAGCAGTAGCAGTTTTAGCATAAGTAGCTTGAAATATTGCCTGTTTGCCCAACTGATTATCGCCTTTATTTGGAAGTTCCAAATTAATAAACTCAGTTACTCCTGAGTTACGAGCTTTTGACAATTCGTAGGAACACAACATGAGTTGGTTTAGCTTAACACTCCTCTCAACATTATCTGAAATGTTAACCTTAATACCCGTCGTCTTTTCAATGCTAATGGTCAAATATGTTATTGAGAAAGGCCTACCTTTCTCAATAATAAATATAATATTTAAACAACTGGTGAATTGTATAAGTTTCAGCCCCTACCCCGAGGGCTGTGTATTTTTGGGGTCATAGGTTGCCCCCAAATCACTTTGTACTCTTAAAAAGTGTGCTAGAATTTTCAATTTCTAATTGAATGAGATCAATTTGCTAAGAAAATATTTTCCATACAAAGTATCATTGTCAGAAAGATAATGAATTGCGTCCGGATCGCTTATGACTCAAACAGCACTCAGGTCCTTCCTATGATAAAAAAAAGACAGATGGCACTTTCAAATTTTAAACAAACTATCCCTCGTATCTTTGTGACTAAACCTGATGAAAAAAATTAAACAATTTTTAACGTAAATACAAAACATGTTCTTTACATTACCTTTGGCACAAGAGTTTCGATTAAAATAAGAGCTTCAAGCCAGGGAGCATCCTTATCGTTAATAAAACTTTGAATGGGATCTTTACCTACAATACCAGTGTGAGTGTCATCTAGTCTAGTTGTTAGATTATATTGCAGATTTGAAGGAAAGATAAGTTTAGCCTTCCTTATATAGTCTATCAAGCATTCATTTTCCATATTAGCTTCTTCAGTGACCATTTCATTAAAAGACGGGCACTTTTTAACTCTCCGTGTCTTATGTAAAAAATTTATGAAAGGGAAAGTTACGAGGAAAGTAAATATAATCAACTTAATACACTTTTTCCTTATTATTAAAGGAACATAATCTAAAATAGGAATATTTTTTCCAAGATGCATATTTACTGGATTTCACACTTTATCATAAATTCAGGCTGTGTATAAACGTTATAGAAAAACAGCTGTGGAATCAGATTTTGCCATATACAACTGATAATGAAAATCTAGTTTGATAACAATTCAAAATATCCAGGAGCACGTATAGCTAAATTGCATGTTTCTTGATTAAGAAACAGGATCTAGTCATGTAAGCTTTTTGGTATCAGTATTGGTTTTCTCCTTCCTTTTTTGGAAAAACTAGAATATACAGTGACACACAAAAAAGAGGCTGGTCAATAATGAAAAAATGAAATAGTTGAGGACAGAAAAAAGCTTATGCTGTTTTATAATTGAATACACTGTTCCTTAGTAGAGTTCAAGTGTTTGCACCTTAAGGCTTTTATTCTCTTGCAAAGTCTTTTTTTCTCAAGACTGTGAACTGTCTTAAGGTTTCAAAAAAACAAAAAATTCATATTATTTGATAGGTGATACTTAACTTGATCCATTTACCACCTTGAATTTTGAAATTTGCTTCAGATTAGAAAAAATACAGAAAATACTCTCTCGAAATATGGAATTTTTCAACAAAAATATAGTGGAAATTCAATCAAATGAAAAGATTTCTATACCATATTAATCATCAGCCTAGATTTGTCTATTCACCTAGAAAGATTTTCAACATTGCTTAAAATTTTTCATACAAAATGAATAATCTTGCTTAAAAGAAGAAAGTGTTACCGCTAAATGGACTGGACTTCTCAATTTTCTATTTAACAAAAATAGGGGGTTCCGTCCTGAAGAGTGCTTAGTTAAGCCTAATGAAAGTTATAGGATTATTTACACTTAATTGGGTTTTGTCTTTTAGTCTGACAAAGCAAAGATTTCTCGATTGGATTGAAGAGAATCAGAAAAATATGCTCTGAGATTTGTCGGACTGGTCAACAAAATTAACGCTCTAAAACATAAAAAGTTAGGAAATAAGATAAATCATGAACCAGGGGGGAGTGAAGTGGAGATCCTGGATAGAATTTGCAATGAGCCGGAAGATGTAGCTAGATGCCCTATCAGTAAAATACTATAACAGGTTTTCTTAGATTTAGAGGGAATAGTCAATTTGGATTAATTAGCGGTAAAAAGACAGCTAAAGAGAGATAGCGGAAAATATAGGAATGTTATAAACGAGGTTTAGGCTACAGGAAAAGATATAGAGGAAAATACAAAATCCTGACACCAGAGATGTGAAGTAATATTTATTTTTCCACGAAATATTACTGAAACTACTAAAAGGAATAAAAATCAAGGTTCCAGGTGTTCATTGTGTGGTAAATGATTTTCCAATATATGGTGGCTAAGAGGTTAAAAAGAAGTTACTGAAGATTTTGTATATGATTTTTAGAAAGAAGAAGTACCTCGCAATTTCGGAAAATCCTTAATTAAATTCAATATGAAAAACGTGATAAGAGTAAGTGCTGTAATTATAAAGTGATGGGTCTGGTTTACTGAGTTGTCAAATTACTTGGTAAAATGATAATTTCTAGTCTTGGACATGCTCTACACAAAGTTGTAAACAAAGAAAAACAGTGTACTTAGGAACGGGAGTGGATGTGGCGACACAACTTTTACTTTTTTGTTAATAATAAAGAAGTGCCAGAGACATCAAACATCTTTAGTCGTCATTTTCACAGGTCTATTAAAAGACCTTTTAAAAAAATCAGTTATTCAAAGAAAAGTAAAGATTTCCATTGAATAAAAAATGTTTGAATTAAAATCAAGTGGTTGTGGGCATCAAGCCATGGCTAATTGTAGAAAAAGTCAAGTCAGATAGTCTGAGTGAGTGAGAGGCATATCTAGTATAAGCCGTTTTTAGGATTGTATAAAATCGATGTCAGTTCATTTGTTGACAGACAAATTTATCTATCATCCGTTCATGTGTCAATCCTAGGGCAGAACTAAGGTAGATAGACATAGAACTAAGGCATTAAGGGATTGGATTGATTTTGGGTTGATTCGTGATGAACATTGTCCACTGAACTTGTATGCAGAATCTAGGACTGGATTTGCTAGGACTCACAGGCGAACAAGTAAATCAAAGACTACTAGGCTTTTTTGGTTGAATGATGTTCTTTACTTTTCCTTAAAATACATATTTTTTAAAAGTTTTTTATTAATTTCCGTTTGCTTTCTATTGACATAGTCTTTTTCAGAGAAAATGAGAATATTAGTTTTAACCATTTCAATTTTTACTTTAAGAGTTTATAGTTTGGCCAGCTATTTGTATACTGAAAAAACTTTTCAACAATTTTTAACAAAATAATTCCTTTTGAAAATCTTGACGAAAATTTCGGCGTTTAATTGAGTTTCATACCTCCTCTGGTTTACCTGAAAAATTGTAACTTAAAACCTTCGCAAAAAAATTCTATCTATGCTCGTTGTCATGCATACACGTACACTATTTTGATTTGGTTATATTTTAAGAGCTTATGTACTAAGGGAAGCAGTCCCGAAAGCTTGAAATTGATAACCTAAGTCGTTCTTAGGAAATGACGGAAGTGCCTTATCGGCAACTAGCATAAATGTAGTGCGTTTTGACTTAATCTTAAAGCAAAATTTATTTTCTTAAGTGTAATGTGCAAATTAACCGTAGAGGAATGATCTATGCAATAACCCTAGGTATATGGCTGCAAGAATTTTTAGCTATGTTGAACAGAATGGCTGTCTTAATTTTTTTTTGAAGATTTGGTAAAATTATGAGCTAAAGAGGAGGGCCGACCACCTCCAAATCAATTTTGACTCTCAAAAAAGGGCATGAAAAACTTTTTGTTTCTGATTATATTAGCTCCTTTAAAATATCAATAATATTACAATCTACGATAGGGCAGCGCGGCCTATGAAATTGTTTCTATGGCATTTTAACACTTGCTTGTGCGCAGTTTTTTTGTTTATATGAGCCCCTCCCCTAAACATTACCACTTAATACTAATAGTGTCATGAGATAATTTAACCCTAGAATTAGCTTTAAAACTATGCAAACAGTGTTTTCTGGCTATTACAGAATCTTCCGAAACTTACCCTGAAAGGTCTAACTTAATAATACAATCCGTTATTTTTATATTGCTTTGTCATCCTTTGACCATTAGTAGGATAACAATTTGTCTTGATTTAGCTTAACCTCCACCTAAATATTCCTAAAAATATTTTTATCCATAACCTTATCCTAATCTTCATTCGTAAAAACAGGTGTAGCAGCATTAGTAGCAGTATGCACATAGAATCTTTGATTTTTCAGCATCCCATTCAACCCAAAATACTAAATACCGTCAATAAGTCCTGAAACGTTGCTGATTAGTCTTCTTAACAGCTTATATGAGTAAGGTTTGTTTTGTTTTATTTCAACACATTTTTGGAATTACAAAATATTTTGCAATTTTATCGTTTGGCTTAGTAGCAGTGGTAGTAGCACCAGTGGTTACAGCTGTAGCAGCAGCAGTAGAGCTGATATTAGTACTCTTAGCTTTAGTTGCAATAGTAATAGTAGCAGTATTAGTAGCTGTAGGAGTAGAAATAGCAGTATTATGAAGCAAATAATGTCTTTTTGCTAATTCAACATCCCCCACAACAAGCAATGTAAGTATTAATTTCACACAAAAATATATTCATAAGATATTGCTGATATACCATTTTGACAACCTGCATACAGATAGCATTTTGTTATTAGGTTTACCTTCCCCCCTAGAGATTATCTGAAAATTTTATTTTCATAAACTCAGTTATAGTTGTAACAGTACTCAAAGCAATAGAACTGCTACTCAATTTTGTATGATTAGTCATTGCTAGAACAAGGTCAATATTCATTTTAGATAACCTATATAATCATATACGTTTTGCAATTTTCATACTTAATGCACTTTTTTTGGAATTAGTTGCAATGGAACCAGTAATTGAACCAGTAGTAATAGTTCCAGTAGAATTAGTTAATATGACAGTTGTAGCATTAGTAGTAGTGTACATTTATTGTATTTTGGTCGATCAATCTTCCTTTTAAGTTTTCTCTGGGAGCTCCTAGTAAATAAACAAGTCAATTCTTAAGATATGTTATTGAGACAATCTGAATGCATTTAGTAACTTTTTTTAATTTGAATTTGCCATCAATATTCTCTTGAAATGTTACCTTCATAGACTTAGCCTTAATAGAATTAGTATTAAAGTAGTTTTGGTGGTATTAGAAGTAATTATAGTGATACTGCTTCATTAATAGTAGTAGTAGTAGTAGTGGCAGTAGTAGCAGCAGTATTAGAGGTTATAGTATCATGCACATATTGCATTTTGGTTAGATAAACATCACTTTCATGATGCCCGGAATTTGTATCTTCGCACGATAACCAGTTCAGAAAATATTGTTGATATGTACTTTTGACCCCCTTCTAACGCTCTTTTTACTTAATCCTCTAAACCTTACAAGGTGTCGCAATTAAACTAGTATCTGGAGTACTTTAGCTGTAGCAGCAGCATGATTAAATGTAGCTGTGGTATTAGTGTTATTAGTGGCTTGCTGTATAGTTTTTTTTGTCCGTTGATCTCTCCCTTTAAGTATCCTCTGTAAGTTCAAACTTAATTATCAACTCCACTCTTGAGATATGCCCTTTTGACAGTGTACAATCACATAGTCTATTCAAAGTTCATCCTCAATATTCTGTCACAATATCATTTCAGTACGCTTAGACTTATACGGTAGTATTAGGAATAGCAGTAATAGTATTTTCGTTTTACTATTAGTCTTAGTTACCGTATTAGCAGTAATATTAATAGTAATAGTAACAGGAACATTTTTCTTTTTTGGTCAACTGAAGATCACACTCAAAATACCCCTAAGATATTCTCTCGATATGATAAAAAATTCCAAAAATGTCCCTCATACCCCCGTATCAGCAATCTATATATATATATATATATATATATATATATATATATATATATATATATATATATATATATATAATATATATATATATATATATATATATATATAATATATATATATATATATAGCATTTCTTGATTTAGTTTAGCCTTCAAATCAATGTTTTTTTTCAGATATTTACTTCAGTACCCTCAGTCTTAGTAGTACTCGCTACAGAAGTACTAGTTCTGGTAATAGTAGTAAGAGTAGTTGTGGTAGCAGGGTCAGCAGCATTAGTTGTAGCAGTAGGAACGTGAAAACATTGAGTTTTGGTGAATTCATAATAATTTTTATCTTTTCCTGAAATTTCTAAATTAATATAATCAGTTTTCCTGAGTCACGCCCTTTTGAAAACCCTTATACTCATAATATATTCTGATTTATTCTTCCATTCATTAAACATTCCCTGAAAGAATGAGCATAATGCCCATCGGATAAAGGTAAGGTATAAGTAAAGTATGCATGTATTTTCGCAGTAACACATAATATTTTTAAACAATGAAGAAATTGCCTAGCCTACAGTCCGTGCCCTGAGACCTCAAGGGGTTGACATCACCACATAGACAATTACCAAACCTTCTCACAATTCTGAAAAAATTTATTTGCCATACATTTTTTTGCAAGGTTTATTAGGAGAGGATTCTTTTTTGCTCTCAAATCAGTCTGACCCTTAAAAGGGTACCACAACTTCCAGTTTGAAATAAAATGAGGCCCTTCTAAAGTTATAACGGCCATGCATGCCATAAAATCTTATCTAACTTAAGGGCACAACTTAAAGTCCCCCCCCTAGGGCTCTTAGGGATTGTGTTCAACATGGAGGCATTTTTATATGTTCTATGGGCTATTTTAACAAAATGACCATCTCGCAATTTCAATCAGATGCATTTAATGAAAGGGAGGTAGTGAATGGAGTGTAGTTCACCTCTATTTATTGTAAACTTTGAAAGTATTGAAAGTAGGTTAGATACATAATTAAATTCTTAATCATAATTAAGTTCTGTAAAATTCCCACTTCCTAGATGACAACATTAATATTATAAGTTCTGAATATTTGCAGGAACTGACAGGTTAAAATAGGTCAGTTCCAGTCAAATGCTTCAAGGTTTGTTTCCTTGTTCAGTGTATATAAGCCAACTTTTTAGATTATTTTATTCAGTCCTTATTCTCTGTCTGTCCTCGTCGTGTGTACATTTAATGTATTATATGTGTAAATAAACATTTTTATACTCTACACATAAACTTTATGAAAGTTAGAGACGCCTGACATCCTCTACCGGTCGAACCCCAGATTGTAGACCAACGCTACCATAAGACTCTCAAGAAGAGAGTCATAATTTTCAGAGAGTCTAGTAGCAGAGAGAATACTTTACAGAGAAGTAGTAGAAAAGACCAACTTTACAGAGTGGTGCAGCAGTTTTCGCCGGAGAGGATAGAGTTCTTACGATCTTCTGGATTTTAGTCTGCGGTTGTGTCGTGAGTTTATTTACCTTCCAATTTGGTGGACTTCGCCATTGTCAGCTGTGGTTGGGGTGTGGAGACTTTCCACTGAGAGCTGTTGCTGTTTTCGTCGTCGGGGATTCCAGGTTCCAGTTTCGCCGTTCCAGTTTTGCCGTTCCAGATGTTCCAGTTTTGTCGTTCCAGTTGTTACAGTTTTGCCCTTCCAGTTGTTCCAGTTTTGCCGTTCCAGTTGTTCCAGTTTTGCCGTTCTAGTTGTTCCAGTTTTGCCGTTCTAGTTGTTCCAGTTTTGCCGTTCCAGTTCCAGGCTCCCGCCGCAGAATCCGGTTTTAGAGAGAAAAAAGTGAAGAACGTCGAAGGACAATTTATGATTGTAAGTCATGCATTTTAAGTTCGCACGCGAGCAGGAAATCTGTTAAGAGTGCTTAGTAAAAATTGCCTTGTTTTTACAACTTTAACTTAATAAATTTCTTTTAGTTATGAGCGCAATTCCAATTTTAGATCCTTTTGATCCTGAATTTGATAGAGATATTGCTTTATTATTTTTGAATGATGTAAAAAGTAAAGATTTAAAAGTCCCTTTGAATTTTGATTCTTCAAGTCAGGATAATAATCCAAATTATCTATTAAAATTTTAGACAACTGTGGGTAATTTAATGGCCAAAGAAAGTGCCAGGATAAATATGGGAGATATTTCGGGGGTTAATATAACCGATATACCTATGGAGGGCAATAGAAAGCAGGAATTTCATCAGCAACCGTAGATGCTGAATTTAGACAGGACAGATTAAATTACTCCGTCAGAACTGGACTGACGTAAAATGTGACCAGGGGAGAGGTAGATTTCTTTTTATATAGGATGTAAGGGTAAGATGTATATTTTAGACAGATATTTTTGTGGAAATAAATTGATGAGAAATTTGTCATATGGCACTGAGTTAGAGGTGCAGTGTCGAGCGAGACGAGGCTGGTGAAGGGGTGGACTGAGGTCAACCGAGGACCAGGAATATTTGGAAAGGGCTGATATGGTGGAAAAGAGTTCCACACATGGGATATATGCCAACGGGTTGGAAAAGAGTTCCGTACCTGGGGAGTTAAGGGCTGACATGGTGGAAAGGAGTTCCACACATGGGATATATGCCAAAGGGTCAGGAAAGAGTTCCGTACCTGGGGAGAAAAGAGTAGATAGCGGTTTTGTGTCTTGGCTGTTAAGTGTTTTTGACGGCCTGTTTCTGAGTAATGGTGTGTCCTTTATTGTTATCCGCTAGGAGGTGTTGGCAAGGACCAAGGAATTCCTAGAACAGCTAAATTAGTCTTGCCAAGTGTCCTAGTAGACTCAGCAGTAAAATTAGATCATGATCACTTACTCATTGGTTTTCACATGTCAAGGGAGAAAATATTAGACCGAGTGAGCCGTATTTTTATGTTTGAAAGAATGAGCACTAAAGTAAAGAGAGTATTGTGAAAATTATTATTATAGAGATAAGTACGGTGGGCCTAATATAGAGATTAGTAGGGGATGGATATGGTATTTCGGTAAATGGTGTTGGGAATACAACAGATAGATAGATTTTGTGCTGATTAACTAGACAGAAGAAACACTTTCTTTGAGATGGGAATATAGAAAGATAAATATGACAAGTGAAGACTTTGTAGTAACTTTTCTCAAATGGCATATTTACTTCCTTTTGATATATAATGAATAATTTTGGAGGAATTAAAGCTTTGGTGAAAGAAAGAAAAAAAATCATTGTTTTCTTTAAATTTGAAATAATCATATTTTTTTTAGGTCTTCAAACATATTTTTTAATGTTCAAACATGAGTTATTTCTAAAGATATTCTTTCGATGTTCAAATTTTTTCTATTAGGTGTTGTTTAAGCGAATTCTATGCGAACTGAGCGTGACAATATAAAGTGAAATGAAAAAAAGTGTCAATTCGGACAATATTTTCTTGTGTCTGTTGTTCAGTTTTATTACCAGTATTTTATTTTGTGTTTTTATTAAGTATAACTTTGTTGAGGATAGAAAATCATTTGTTTTTGGGAAAAAAATGATTTTGAAAACCCGGGGGAAAATCTGTAAACTTTGAAAGTAGTGAAAGTAGTTTAGATACTTAATTAAATTCTTAATCATAATTAAGTTCTGTGAAATTCCACTTCCTAGATGACAACATTAATATTATAAATTCTGAATATTTACAGGAACTGACAGGTTAAAATAGGTCAGTTCCTATCACATGCTTCAATGTTTGTTTCCTTGTTTCAGTGTATATAAGCCAACATTTTAGATTATTTATTCAGTCCTTATTCTGTGTCTGTCCTCGTCGTGTGTACATTTAATGTATTATATGTGTAAACAAACATTTTTATATTCTACACATAAACTTTATGAAAGTAAGACGCCTGACATCCTCTACCGGTCGAACCCCAGATTGTAGGCCAACGCTACCATAAGACTCTCAAGAAGAGAGCACAGAGAAATAGAGAAATAATTTACAGTAAAGTAGTAGGAGAGATTACTTTACATTATTTTGGCTCTTAAAAGAGAACTAAAACTTCCAATTTTCACTAATTCAACAACCTTTCAGAAAGTTCATGGTAATGAATTGTAGTAAGGAGCGACCCGGCTCAATAGTGACCTAAACTCTAAAAAATGAATTTCTTATAAAAATAGTTACATCAAAAGAATTGAATTTGATGCTCACTTTAAATACATAAGTTTCGTTAAGTTTAGACTTACCCATCAAAAGTTACGAGCCTGAGAAAATTTGCCTTATTTTAGAAAATAGGGGAAACAGCCCTTAAAAGTCATTGCATCTTAACGAAAATCATCACGTGAGACTCGGCGTATCATAGAACCCTACAGTAGAAGTTTCAAGTATCTATCTACAAAAATGTGTAATTTTGCAGTTTTTTGCCCCAAGACATTATCACGGATGTGTGTTTATTTGTTTTCTTACCCAGGGGTGATTGTATCGATTCATTGGTCCTAGAATATCGTATGAGAACTCATTCTGGCGGAAATAAAAAGTTATAGAGCAGTTTTAAAGTGACCAAAAAAATGGAGGGCAGCTAGGCCCCCTCCCACGCTCATTTTTTCCAGAAGTCACCGGATCAAAATTCTGAGATGGCCATTTTATTCAACTAAGTCGAAAATCCTAATAACTATATCTTTGAGACGACTTACTCCTCCAGAGTCCCCCGTGGGAGGGGTTGCAAGTTACAAACGTTGACCAGTGTTTAGGCATGGTAATGGTTATGGGAAGTGTACGGAAGCTTTCAGGGGGATTTTTTTGGTTGGGGGGAGGGTTTAAGGGAGAGGTTTTATGCGGGGGGATCTTACCATGGAAGTATTTTTCACAGGAGAAAAATTTTCCATGAAGGGGGCGCAGGATTTCTTAGCATTTTTTAAAGAATAGTGAAAAAAGGTATGCAAAATTTTTTTCAATTGAAAGTAAGGAGCATCATTAAAACTAAAATTGAACAAAAATTATTACGTATATGAGGGGCTAACCTCCTCCCAATTCCTTGCTCTTTACGTAAGGTAACTTTATTAATTTCAACTGTTTATTCTACGGCCTTTCTGATGCAGCGGTCATTCTTATGGAATTGGGACAAAATTTAATCTTTAGTGTAAAAAGCGAGGTATTGACGAGGTGGTGAACCCCCTCATAAAGGTAATAAAAATATAGGAATATTGAAGTTGGTTACGTAAGCCAATTTGTAAGTTACGTATATTTTACTAATAAAAATGTTCATAAGAAATTAAAAGTTCTTGTTGCTTTTTAAATAACCCAAAAATTGGAGGGTAACTATGCCTACTCCCCCGCTCTTTTTTCTCAAAATCATCCGATCAAGACTATGAGAAAGCCATTTAACCATAAAAATAAATTAATATGCAAATTTCGTTTTAGTTATTCATGTGCGGAGAGCCAAAATCAAAACATACCTTAATTTAAAAACGTTCAGAAATTAAATAAAAAAAACAAGTTTTTTTTAACTGAAAGTAAGGAGCTATATTAAAACTTAAAACGAACAAAAATCACTCCGTATATTAAAGGGGCTATTCCCTCCTCAACACCCTGCTCTTTACGCTAATATTCTTACCTATTTTAAAAAGTAGAGTTGAGAGAAAGAGTCAAACCTTAGCGTAAAGAGGAGGGCATTGAGGAGGGAACAGCCCCTTTAATATACGGAGTAATTTCTGTTCGTTTTAAGTTTTAATATCGCTCCTTACTTTCAGTAAAAAAAAACTAGTTTTTTTATTTAATAAGGTATATAGAGCCATCTCTTCCATAAGAATCTTAAATGCCACAGGGGCATAACTTTCAACACTTGCCTTTAGGTTCTACTGGATATTATTCACCCCAAAAGCTTTGTTGCTCTTTGGACTATATTGAATAAAAGGACGGCCTAAGAATTTTTTCGTGAAAACATTTCAGAAAAACAGGAAGTTTGGGGATGGGCAGCTAAGTTCCTCTTCACAGCTTATCTCGAAAGCACTGGGAGACGGTTTCCTCGTCAGAAATACGATTTTCAGTCCATTTAACTACGATGAACTAAATTTCTATAATAAAATTTGGATTGGAGGGGCTTGGGGAAATGATTGGCATTGGGAGGAGGAGGATTCTGGATACTCTGATATCACTGTTGACTCTTGAAAAAACCCACAGTAGCACCTGATTTTAAATCAAATTAGCCAATTCTGAAGTTAATGCTGCAATCAATTCCATAAAACCTTATATGACCCCTGGGCATTATTTGCAACCCGATCCATAGTATGCTCTGGGGTTGTTTCAACCCTTTAGGCATTGCTATGCGTACTTTGGACTATTTGGAACAAAAAAATCTCACAATTGTCGTCTGACGAGTTTGTTGATAAGAGAGGTATTAGGTAAGGCTGGTCGCTCTCCATCACTTTTGGCTCTTAAAAGGGAGCTATAGCTTCAAAATTTGAACCAAATTAGCTTCTTCTAAAGTTTAACAACCGTCCCTTCGATAAGAACAAAATACATCAAAATGATTCATATAAACTGGGATAAAACTCAACCCTACTCAACTCCTGATTTAATACCAAACAAGCCACTAAACCCAGTTTTACCTTAAACGCCTAAATATTGTTCTGGTATATGGCACAAATCACTTTAAAGTATTTGGACGGTGCACCTTGTGAGGGTAACACCATCACTGAATCTCCTCTATTAGCTAAATAGAACAGCTACTCATATTTATAAGCAGTGATGTTGGCATAAAGAATTACTAAATTATTTCTGGAGGGAGTTTATTGCTTTTGATTTTAGACCTGGGAAGCTCATATCAAAGGATTTGCTGCAAAAACATCAAAAAGGGTTCATTCAATTAGAGATTGAAAGGGCTAGTGTAATTTTGAAAAACCGAAAGTGACCGGGAGACAAAAAAAAACCCTACGCCCATCATTTTCCCCAACACATCCGATTTGAACATTTAGATGTTTGTTTTGCACAACGTACTTAAAAGGTTAGGAAATTTTGTCTCTCAGGATAACAACCTCCCCCTCCTTCCCTCTCAAGCCCCTTAGGACAAGGTTGTAAGTTAAACACTGGGGACAAATAAGGTTACTATGGATAACTATGATCGTACAAAGTTTGAGGGGCTCGTTGAATTATAAATTATAACTTCTAGTGCCCTTTTTAAGAGTCAAAGTGATGAGAAGGCAGCTCTCCGCCCTAAGGTCACACGTCATGGGTTTCCCAAATTTCATTCAATAGAAATTTTCCACAGTTAAAATATTCAAAATAGTCACAGATTATATATTATCACACAACTTTCTTTGTTGATACAAACCACTAGGGCAGGTACAGGGAAAACAGGAAAAGAAATGGTAGAACAAAGAACCAAATGGGGAAAAAAACTTTCATGGACATAGTTGGTTCAAATTAGTTATGTATCCTAGATAAAAGTGAGAGCAAAATGTAATAATTTTTAGGAGTTTTGTAAGTTTATATTAATAGAATTATGCATACTTGTAGTTGTAGTGGCACCAGACGAGCATGCCTCACTCAGAATCTAGAAGACTACGGATGGCCGACTCATTCTTGTAGCTATCTTGTGCCAGCTCTTCAGCAAATCAGATCCAGCAGCTCTGCCGTTTTCGCCAAATCTTCGAAATCCGCAAACGGGGTTGAGGTCGTTTTTGTAAGTCTTTGAACATCTGATAAATAAAATTTATACTCTTCCATTTAATAGAGAATTATTTTATAAATGAATTTCAAGGTAAGAATTTTGCAAAACTCTGTTCAAAAAAACCTTATTGGCTTTATTTTTCTTAGACCTTCTTTAATTCTCTTTTGAAATGCTTCATCGGGATCTCTTTCAAGTATATTTATTAAAACATTTTTAAAGTTTTCGAAACGTTCAGATAACTGCATGAGGCCATTCAAGTATACCAATAAAGACAAAAAATTAACTACATGTGCCCCATTTTTGGGTTTGCAACATTTCTAATTTCTATTTTCTGCATCAATATCTTCTTTTGTTACTTTTAAAGTATTTCTTTACTAATATTCCATTGCCATCAGCTCTAGTCAATGTATTGTCAGGTGATTGATACGTTTTAGTTAATCTACTAGTATCCTCACTTAAATACTGATTTTTGACAATTTGCTGGTCAATAAATTCACTGTTGAAATCGTTTAAAATAATTCTCACATTTTGCAAATTCATTGCATCTTTCTCTGATTTTGTATCACTTAGATTAGCTAATCGTTACAATTGTAAATCAAGATTACCAGCATCATCAAGCACTCTGCTTTTGTTACTTACATTGTTCTGATATCTACTACCTAAGCTTCCAAACTTCTTTCAACTTGTTACTTGCACACTTCTGATATTTACTTCCTAAGCTTCCAAACTTGTTCATATATAAACACATATTTTATTAAGCAAATATCCAAATTCTCTATGTACTTGAGAGATCGGTCATTTGGTTTCGAATCAACTAGTGAAAATCCGGGATTCTTTATTGCCTCATTAAAGTAGTATATAAATTTTTTTCAAGTCAGATACATGATTTTGTCAGATTCAATATATTTCTTCTGGATTACAACACTTGAAAAATGCAAAATAGTTAAAGTTAAATCGTATAATTTTAGGTGTATCAAAATAGCTCTGAGGAATATAGATTATTGATCTATTTCGTTTTCTACAGCTCAAAAATAAATCTTCAGTTTCTTCTAATCTTTTCTGTTACAAAATTGTCAAAGATAACAGAATTTTGAGCTCTTGGATCTAGGTCATCTGCATAAATGATATCACTTTATAATTAATAGCCGAAAAACAATTCTTGTCAGTTTTTTTCCCAGACATTCATGTTAATCATTAAATCCTAATATTTATTTTCTTCAAAATCTTTTAGATAAATTTTCCGGAAGTATTGGTAATCGTAAATCAAGTTCAAGAGCAAGTTGGTTTTAACACATCCAAAGTTACCACTAATGAATAGTCGAAACGACTATTGAGGCTCTAGCAAAGGCTTATTTTTAAGACAATTTTTATTATTTCCACAATAAATTACTTTAATAGGTGCTTTTTCATCCATTTACCTGTTAAAATTTTGCTAAGTAAATTTCAAGTATGAAGCTGATGGCTTTGAAGCTTATAGATTTGAAGCTTATAACCTATTGCTTTGGGGCTTATAGCTGTGAAGTGTATATCTTAGAGTTCATCTTCATGGATTATACCTTATAGACTCAAGGGATTAAATCTCTAGGGTACCGTGTTTATTTTATTTTTCAAAAACTTTCGTTTAGTATCATTAGGGTCTAGAGATGTTGTTTATCTAAGGATATTGTGTCTGTTTGCTCTTAAAGTATACTGAGTTTCTGGCAAGCTTGCCACTTTTCAGAATAATGTATTTTTACAGTTCTGGAATATTATTTCATCTATAACGATATTTGCCTTAATATCTTTCAATTTTTTCTTTACTTTAGTTTCATTGTCAACCTCTTTTACATAAGAATATTATTTTGATCTTAAGCCTACAAACTCGGACATTAATATTCCAGATAATTCATCTTTCATCATACCTATCACTTTTGCATTGACTGCGGGGAAGTTAAAAGGGTTATCTTTCTTATAGTCTGAAGTATCAAAGTTTTCTTGGAAGTCAGCTTTAATGTCTTCATAAAATTCTTAGTTTGGATATAATAAGTAAAGCCATCCATAACCGTAAAAGATAAGTCAATGTTTCCACTATATTTTGGTTTCATGTATTCATAATAAAATTCATACTTCAGTAACTGAGACAACTCTAACACAGCAAATACCATATAAATAGGTTAATCTAGATTTATTTTTACTTGGCCATTTTGGCTACTGAGAAATTCTCGCTAAAAGTTATTTCTGATCTAAAGTTATGTTTTTAACTATTTTTGTCTTTGTCGGTTACTAATAATTAATTCACTAATAGCTCTTCTTAAATATTTTCCATGGTTCTCCCAAAACAATAATTATTCATGAGCTTAAGAAAATCTTTCTCGAAATCAGTTGTTCCCTTTTGTCGTAATTTAGTATTATGATCGATATTTTCTTTTAAATAGAGTAGATCAGTAAAGGGTAGTATCCTATGTACTTTTTTCAATACTAAGCAATGTAATTTAATCTAATTTATTTTATTTTTTAAATCACTAACAATGTAATTTATTTTATAATTTAAAGTTGTACTAAAAATGTACTGAAAAATCAACTTTATAAATTCCTCCTACATTAACCTTATTCATTTCTGGCTAAACGTAATGTTTTAATTGTTGGTAATAGTCTGAGGTGTTTTTTTTCAGAAGGACGGACATATTAATAAAGGTAAAGTTTTTTTAATGTACATCTTGAGACTTTGCCCAACCATACAAATTATTAGCGTCTAAATATATAAGATTTTGAAGATTGTGTTTGATTAGGATTTCTCATATATTTAATATTTGTTTTAGCATATCTTTTAAAACAATGAGATACACCTTCTCTAATTCCTTTTTCAATAATGATATACAAATTTTGGTCAGACAATAATGGAATTTTAGTTTTAGAATGTTTGAGAAAAGCTTCGCATGTTAATCCTGTTGCTGAGAAAAAGAGCAGTGGATATAGTTTATAATTATTTAAACATAAGTTTCTAAGATTTCAACCACATCTGATGAAATTAAAATACTTTTTTTAGGTATAATCTTGTTTAATCTAATAATGTCTTAAATTTAAATAATTTCCAAATAGACTTTGCTCTTATATATTGTTCTTCAAAAATATTTTCTCTGTTAATCTAGAATAAAATTTGTCTATTGAAGCTAATTTTGTATCATTTATTTTTTCATAGCTATCAATATATTCATAGGGATACAACCTTTTCTTAATCTTTCTTTGAAGTCTTCATTATTTTCAAATACATCAGAAGATACTTGAAGTCATTTCTTAAACAATTACAATTTATTTTACATTCAAATCTAACTGAATTTTCAGAAAGCTGATCTAACGATAAGGCCATATAAAGGAGTTAATCCATAAACGCATTTTGTATCGGGTTTTATTAACATTTATTGTTTTATAAAATGATGTAAAACTTTTTGCTGAATAAAGAGTACCACTCTCAGGTATTGATTCTCTATGAAATAAATGCTAGTCATATTTTGAGTGATTGTGCATTACAACTCTGATACTTGTTTTTGTGTACCACCAAGATCTCTCTGTCACAATAAGAATATGTTTAGGAATTCAAAAGTTTCTAATACATTCTACATGAGTAAATGCACGTATTACTTGTCATATGGTCGTGATCTAAATGAAAATTACTATGCACTATTTCCTTTTTAAAAATATGACCGTTTTTAATAGTTGTATTATTCCATTTTTTATCTTACGTGTTCTTGTGTATAACCTTGATCTCCCTGTCTATTTTCATAATTGTTGGCTATTTCCGTAACACCTCTGTTATAGTAGCTACAAAATATCCGCTAGCGTTTTCACCAAAGTATTCGTAAATATATTTTGTATTGTATCAAAAGAACAACATACTTGGAGCCCATAAGCAAATGGCTTTTGCTCTTCTACTTTAATTCCCTTTTTACCTTTCTTTGGATTAGATCCTTCATTATACGATTTGAAATCAGCTATAATACAGTAAGGTACTTTCCTTTGTATAGCGATATTTTTAAATTCAACTTTAGATCCTGTTTTCGGCATAATGATGTTAGGATCTTCACAGTTATCCTTTTTGGAGTGTTTTTCAAACTTTAGCTCTTTTGTGAAATGTCTTCACAGAATATAAAAAGATGAATTTTTATTATTTGTTTTGAAATCTACGATGATAAAAATCAACTTAAATTTTTAATTAAAACATAATTATTATCGAAATAAAGTAAATTCATCATATATGTAGCTTATTTCCAATTGATCTTAGTTATATGAATATGAGCTCTAACCACCTTATCAATTCTGTCGACTCTTTGAAATTGTAAGTCTGATCAGGATGTTTTCTCCGTGACTAAGGTTTCTGATTACTATTTAAATGGCTTTGTTCAATGTTACAGTTCTTATTAAAAGCTTGGTTTAGTTATGATACTGAACAGGTTCGAGTTCTTCTTTATCCTTCTGAGAATAAAACATTATACGTGTTGTAAATTGACGTCTGTAATTATCTCTATCATTCATTTTAAGTTTTAAATCTCTGAAAACAGGGTCATAAAGTGGTGCAAAATCTGCTCCATTTGACTTCGTTGAAATATCAAATGTAAGGGAATTCTCTCCAATCCATTGAATACTTGGAACATTATCATATTCTTCTTGTTTAAACATATAGGCTACTATGGGATATCTCGAACTTCGATTGTTTTTTCTTGTTTATTAACAAAGTCGAAGTTTCAATATTGCATTCATGTTTAAAACTCTGTCTACAAGTTAT
The DNA here is from genome assembly GCF_032884065.1 of Artemia franciscana. Classification (NCBI taxonomy): domain Eukaryota; kingdom Metazoa; phylum Arthropoda; class Branchiopoda; order Anostraca; family Artemiidae; genus Artemia; species Artemia franciscana. The sequence goes on from NW_027064764.1 coordinate 21,100, forward strand.
ATTTCAAATGAATTGTCGATTTTTATCAACATCCTTTTTATTGACTTTTTATTTGAGCATTAAAATTACCTTTCAATTTATTCTTTGGTTTGTTATAATTTTGTGTCACTTTAACGCTCCTCTGGCTGCCTGGAACTTGCTCAATTCAGTGGATGGGTCGTTGGTGACTTATTTTTGGAAGCTGTAAGACACTTTACAAAGATCACCAAGCCAGATAAAGCGACTCCGATCCTCCTTCTAATGTACAACCATGTAATTCCTCTCAATATAGGGATGATAAAACACTGCTAGGAAAATCTTGTGAACTTTTTGATATTTCTGCCTCACTGTTCGCATAAATTCCAACCACTAGATATATGTATTCTTTTTCCTTTCAAGAAGGCACTGGAAGGGTGCTTCACTGAGAGGCCATTTTTACATACCGGCTAGCGTATATTTATTTATGATATAGATCTTTAAGAAGGATTCCCTTCCTGGTCAAGTTTATTGCTCCAAACATTGCATCTGTGCTCCCAGCCACTGGGATCTTTCCTTTCAATTGTGACATATTTCCGTAGGGAGCTTTTGCAGCATTGCTCTTGTCAGACCGGCTGATAAATACAACCACCGTTTGCCAAGTCCTCTGTCGCAGGCTAACTCCAAGTTCGAACCCTCATCGGCTGCTTCCATGATTAGATCTCCAAGAGAAGTTAGACCCTTCCCTCCGAGCTGAATATAGCTCTGTTTTGGGTTGCGGTAATCCGAGTTGAGGCATAACTCGTATTTTAAAAGACATACCAAAAAAGGGCAAGATTACAGACAAAAAGTTGGAAAAGACCAAACCACCGAAGCAACATACGAAGAAACGAAAAAAAAGTGTGACCCGTAATGATGACGACAAAAACGATGAAGCGGAGCTTTATTCTGCCCTGGCTGTCATAAATGATTCTTCAAGCGACCAATTTCTTCACTGTGTAGGGCTTGGAAAGTACTTTAAGCCCCTATGACATAGAAAATGGTCAAATAGAAATCTTTGTTCTTGTGAAATTTGAGTTGAGAAAGGCCTAAGAAGTGTGATGTTTTCTATATTGGCCAAATCAAACGAAAAAGTGGAAGTAACGTGGATTTATCTTTTCTGCGCAGAAATGGAGCACAGTTTTTCTTTCCAGATATCGAGAACAAACCCTTTTTTTCTTCAGATGACATTTTTCTTGCGCTCTCATCACATGCTACCGGAGGAGGAAGCAGACAAAGCAAGGTTTCACTTTTTTCATTGCGAGCTCTGCTGCCACAATGTGGGTTAAAGAGTGTAATACTTATTATCAGATTGTAATGATTTCTTTGTTTCCGAATTTTTAATAAACTACGTTTTATTGAAAATTAAGTGCTGTCTGAACCCACCCTCAATACAATATAAGGTCACCAAACATTACTGGGTGACTTTGGACATTGATGAAACATAAATAATTTGAGCTAAGTGCTAACAGACAGAAGATGAAAATCTGCAACAATTTCCAAAGAAGCATCAAGACATTCTCTTTCGTTTCGGCTAAGAATGGAACTAAAGAAGTGACTGAAGTAGAAGCAAGAGGCAATCCAAAATTTTTGTCCGAACCAACACCTACCTCCCCACCCATGATCTATCTTCTGGAAAAGCAATTGTATTTTCATTTTCATGAAGGAAGTGGTAGTAAAAGTAAAAATATCCAGTTTCAAAAGAAAAGGAAAAGAGAAACAGAATGAAGCGGGCAATATTAAAAATTTTACATGAGGTGTCTTTCACTGATAACCCCCCCCCCCTTCCTGCTATTGAAAAGACTGCCTAAACCCTCCAAAATAGATGATCCACGAAACGGTTAAATTTTTCTTACCAAAACTGTTTGATATCCCTTATCTTTGCTTTATATGTATAGCAGAACTACCATTATTTGTCTGTGTTCCGTGTCTCTCAAAGAGATAAAAAAGTGTCATACAATCAAAAACGGATGTATCTTTCTAATTTGTTCTATTTACTTTGCGGTACACAGCTTGTTAACAAAATTTAAGTTTTAGATAAAACTTTCCCAACTTGTAAATTGAACTTAAGATTTAGCTCAGGCATCAAATGTTGCACTAATGTAAATGCTTGCTCAATAACAAATTAACAAAAAAAAGTATATATTTAAAAAAGAATCAATAAAAAAGGTGTTATTTTGCCTTTGATAATATTGGTATTAAAATAGCATTCTGATATTTTTATACTAACCTGTAATACTAGTGACATGACAATATTTTTTGCATTGGTGATGCAGATGGTTACCACTTGAACAACGGTATTACCATTCACAGATAACCTCTGTGCTTCAGTGTAACTATATTTGGTTGATGAGTTTGTGTTTTGAATTTGAAGCATCTATAAAGGGGCAAGTCTCTTCTATAGCTTTACCCAAGAAATTTATAGAAGAGAAAACTACGCTTGCCTGATTGTAGTGGCAAATATGGGTTAATTTTGATCCCAGTGAAAGGATAATATTTTCGGTATTTGTTTGGCTTAATTTTACCTAGAGAGCAACAGTCTTATCACTCAAGGATCAAGAATATGCTGATGACAGTTGAATTGAAATAGCGAGGAGTTGTGCTTGACATATGTTCAAGGAAAGATTTCAATGAGAGAGCCTTTGCGTCCTTCCTTTTCTCTAGGGCTCATTTGGTATGTTTTGTTCGATTGTTGTTATTGCAAGGCTTGGTTGGTTGTATCAAAAGGTGACTTGAATCATGAGTCAAGTGAATAAAAATTCACAAGGGGAAATGTATAAGGGAGGTGACTGTTTAAAATTGGCTAATGTTAGTTACACCATCCAAATGCAACCATTGAGAGGCCTTATGGTCATTGTGAGTGTAAGCATAGTTGTTATGAATGTGACAGCATTGCAAAGGGATTGCTTTCCAATGGGTTAAGGTTTCAAAAACACAATAAGTGATGGTGGTTCAATGTGACAACCACAGGGAGTCACTGTGATTCAAGTGTTTGTTGAGTTAGACGAATTTTCAATATTGTAGAATTCTTGGATAGGTTTTAATTTCGGCACTATAAGAGCCTTTTACTGTGGGATATGGGGTCTTGAAAAGATATGGCAAGGTTGTCTTATCCTAAATAGAAATTCCGTTGGTTTACTCTTTTTCAAAAATATGTCTGATGGTCTCGTGAACGTCTTACCTGGTTGATCCTGTAAGTAGCATATGCTTGTGTCAAAGATTAAGCCATGCATGTCTAAGTAAAAGCACCTAGCGGCCGAAACCACGAATGGCTCAACAAATCAGTTATGGTTCTTTAAATCACACTATATCCTACTTAGAAAACTGTTGTAATGCTAGAGGTAATGCATGCACAATAACCCTAACTTCACTGAAGAGGTTTCTTTGTTAGATAATTACAAATCGGTTTTACGCTCTTCTCTTTGTGACTCTGAACTATAGCCAATCTCGTGGTCTTGCACCGACGTGGCTCTGAAAATTCTGACTTATACATTTTCAATGGTAAACTTTACACATAGCATAGCTGCAACGAGTGACGGA